>NW_020173964.1:1768870-1969245 GCF_003031525.2 Neophocaena asiaeorientalis asiaeorientalis | reverse complement strand
CCTTTACTGTGTTGAGGTAAGTTCCCTCTATGCCCACTTTCTGGAGAGTTTTTTTCATAAATCGGTGTTGAATTTTGTCAGAAGCTTTTTCTGTATCTAT
The DNA here is from genome assembly GCF_003031525.2 of Neophocaena asiaeorientalis asiaeorientalis. Taxonomy (NCBI): domain Eukaryota; kingdom Metazoa; phylum Chordata; class Mammalia; order Artiodactyla; family Phocoenidae; genus Neophocaena; species Neophocaena asiaeorientalis. Next base: position 1,969,145 of record NW_020173964.1, on the reverse strand, counting down.
TGAGACGGTCATATGGTTTTTATTCTTCAGTTTCTCTTGAGAAGAAAGTGTAATCTGCTGTTTTTGGATGGAATGTCCTATAAATATCAATTAAACCTATCTGGTGTCATTTAAAGCTTCTGTTTCCTTATTTATTTTCATTTTGGATGATCTGTCCATTGGTGTAAGTGAGGTGTTAAAGTCCTCCACTATTATTGTGTTACTGTCGATTTCCTCTTTTATAGCTGTTATCAGTTGCCTTATGTATTGAGGTGCTCCTATGTTGGGTGCATATATATTTATAATCGTTATATCTTCTTCTTGTATTGATCCCTTGATCATTATGTCATGTCCTTCCTTGTCTCTTGTAACATTCTTTTTTTTAAAGTCTATTTTATCTGATATGAGTATAGCTACTCCAGCTTTCTTTTGATTAGAATGGAGGTTCTTTAAAAAACTAAAAATAATTACCATATGATCCAGCCATTCCACTCCTCGACATATATCTGGAGAAAACTACGATTCTAAAAGATACATGCACCCCAGTGTTCATAACAGCACTATTTATAATAGCCAAGACATGAAAACAACCTAAGTACCCATCAGCAGATGAATGGATAAAGAAGTTGGTGGTGTGTGTGTATACACACACACACACACACACAGTGGAATATTATTCAGCCATAAAAAAGAATGAAATTCTGACATTTTCAGCAATGTGGATGGACCTAGAGGATATTATGCTTAGTGAAGTTAAGTCAGACAGAGAAGGACAAATTACTATATGATATCACTTATATGCGGAATCTAAAACAATAATACAAGTGAACTTATTTATAGAATAGAAATAGACTCATAGATAAAACAAACTTATGGTTATCAAAAAGGGGAAAGGGAGGTGGGGAGGGACAAATAAGGGCTATGGGATAAACAGATACACACTACTCTATATAAAATAAATAAGCAACAAGGATAGACTGTATAGCACAGTGAATTATGCCCAATATCTTGTAATAACCTCTAATGGAATCTAATCTGTAAAAATACTGAATCACTATGCTGTACACCTGAAACTAACACAATATAGTAAATCAAGTATACTTCAAAAACAGAACAAAACAAAACAGAACTCAGGAACTGAGAAGAACAGACCTCTCACTTAAGCAGAGAACACTGAGGACCTCTCTCTTGATGTGTTAGAGCCTAGCCCAGGCCTGGGTTAATCCTGTGACACAGTGATTAGAGTCACTATCTCGTGTGTCTTCTCCTCTGTGTCGTCTTGGTCCTTGCTTGTCCTTGGCACTCAGGGCATTGCCTTTTGCCGTCAAATCCTGTTTCTCCACTGAAGGTGATGTCTCCCTTTCCCTCTGTGTTTTCTTAGATCCAGAATCTAAATATAATGCCCTAAGCTTTTTGCCATTTCTCCCTGTGTTTATGTTTATGCTGCTCTTTCCCCCCCCACTCCTCCCTTCTTTAAATTTAACTCTTCAGGTGGCATATGCTTGCTTTGCCACACATTGAGTGGGAGCCCCTGCTCAAGTGTGGCCAGTGGAGAAGCACTGGGGCTTGCTTGCTGTACTTTGTGGGGGGAGCGTCCTACCTGTGTCTCTGCTGGGCTTGTTTTGTCTTCTGCTTCACTAGAGAGTTGGCTTCTCTGTTCTTCATTCTCACCTTCTGCTGGTATTTGGATCTGTTTTCTCTACCAAGGGACATGCCTCTGGTACTCTGGCCCTTGAAGTCAACAAGCTTGGGTGTGTCACCTCTGGGGGTGCACAAAGACTCTGCAGGAGGAACCAGGCCCGTGCAAAGTTGTGAGGAAACTCTTCAGACCTTTACCTTCCTTATGTACTCTTTCCTAAAGTGGATAGTAGAGGAACATACCTGTACAAATGGGTTGCCTGACTTTACCTCTCCCAAATCTCATCATGGTGTATTGTCACAGGAAATAACCTCCTCTACTTTGGGGTGCCAGTCAAAGAGACAGTCAGTATTGGTGTGTTGTTGAGAAAGGGAAATGAATCCAATGATTTGGAAATCAATCCTGTTGCCAATCTAGTGGCTTCTAATTTTTTTGGGGAAACAAAATTGAAGATGACCCGAAGTGGTTTGTCAAGGAATACCAATTATCATATAAAATTATGTTGAATTATCCATGATTTGGGGGACATAAATCTCAGAAGGAGAACAAAGAAGTAAGTACCACTTGTATAATAAATTTCATTCTCTAAAATTATTTACATGAACAAGCTTTTTTACTTTGTATTTCTAATACAAAGAAAAGGAATAGAATTGCTGTTGAAATAGTTTTTATTCTGGCAATAAAGAATATTTATTCATGAGCTACTTTGAAAAAAATAAACCATCACCATTCATCTCATTAACAAATGCATTTCCAATAAAAAGTGACTTATGCTTGCTTTAATTTTTAACTATTACAATTAGACATTTGTTTTGTTAAATTGCATCAGTTAATAGTTGTAATAATAAGTGAATCCAGATGAAGTTTTAAAAAATTAGAACCATTTGGTCACAGGAAATAAAAAAATGTAATTTTTATTTTTGTTGCAGAGACGTATGATAATGTGATCAGTAAAAAACCTTAAAGCAAAGAAGTATTACATTAGGACAAAATGTAATGTGAGAGAAATGGAATGGAAGTACAAGTTCAAGGGGAAAAAAACTATAAAAATAGAACAAAGCAAAAGAAAAGGTTGTTCATGTATTTTTAATATAGATCTTTGGTATCAAATCCCTATGGTATTTAGATAACAATGGACACATTGAAAAGCTTGAATAAAAGCGGCTTCATTTAAAAATGTCAATATTTACAAAATGCTAGAAATTAGATTCTGTGCCACTATTTAAACCTAGGTTGAACAAGCTTAGATGTCAACTTTAAATTGTGTTAGGACTTATATAGTTTTTCACATTTCTCTGGATGAGCTTGGAAGACCAAAACATTTGCAGACCACTTCTCCAAGGAACTTGACCTGGGCAAGTAGGACTCATGACTTCCCTGTTCTGTTTTTCTGGCCCATCACCTTGATCACATTTAATCACTCTAGTGGAGTCCCATGGCCAGAACTAACGTTGCCTTTATCGATTATACCTTTTCTTCTGTTTTGACTCAGTCCCTGGTAAGTCAATGTTCACTCAATAGTCACATGCCTCCAGTGTGTCTCACAGCTGGGGAGGACAAGAGTTCTCCCTCAAGGAGCTCAGGTCTGTAGAGGGAGACTGGCCATCTAATCTAAGGTGAGGCGCACGAAGCTAGAGCAAAGCAGAGGTTTCCATGGTGCTTTGGTTGTTAAGAGGAGGGTTTTATAGCAGAGCTAGGTCTTCGTCCTAAGTTGAGTCCTGGAGAATGAGGACCCAGGAGTGGACCAAGACTGTTTAGTCAGGTGAGGAAGGATGGAAAGGAAGGATGTACTTCTAGTAAAAATGCTGCCATTAAGACAGAAAGATGGCCAGCATTCCTGCTCTTCTCCTCCTCCCCCCAATGTCTTGTAAACATTTTCTCTTTAAATAATGATCTAGGCAAATGACAAAATATTTTTAATAATACAAAGTCATAGCTTATGCTCCTATCTGTAAAGAAAAGATTCCTTTGGCACTTTTAGTTTTGACTGTTTCCTTGCAAATCGTGAGTAAGTGCCATATCCAATGTATTAGTTCTGACATATGGTTACACCCAGCACGGCCTCAGCCAAGCCGTCTCTGGGGATAACAAAGGCATAGAGTTAAATATCCCAAGTTGGAAAAGAGGCTTTCAGAAATGAATTTCTCGCTCCACTCTGAGTGACTTCGCTACAGTTTCCCTGGGGAGGTTGCTAGGCATTTAATAGATCTCCATGTTCGGAAAATTCTTCCTAGCATCTCAGTCTTAGGTGTTTTTTTCCCCCTTGGCCTCAGTTTTATGTGGTGGTGGCTGCATCTAACTGCCTTTATTTTCATATGTATTAAATCTCTCTAGGTTATCTCTACCTGTTGTCATTGGGATAGTCCTCAGGTATTAAGCTGTCTTAGTCATTTCCAGTTAGGCAAAGCCCAATTAACTGACTGAAGAAAAGGAGGAGGCCATGTGAGGGCTGAGTCAGGGCCTGGTTCCCACCACCTCTGCACAGATGTCAGCCTTCCTCCACCCCGACTCTCCCTGGGACGTGAGGGACTTCATTTCAGCTGTGACAGTGTTTCGTTGCTCTTGGCCATCGCACAGCAGCTTACATCCTGTGTGCTTTAAAAAAATGTCCTGTTTTTCAAAGACTCTTCAGTATCTGTGGGGTTTATATGGTGTGAGACACACACACATATATAATTTGAAACCAGTATTTTGTTAGCTTTGCTAAGGAAGTAAAGTGTAAGCAAAATGAAAGGGGCCATATTGGAAGGTATTTTTTAAAAAGCACCCTTAAAGCTTGCCTTTAAGTACAGGTTATTAAAATATAACATCTTCTTGCTTGTGAAATCAGACATCTGGCCTCTTCTTCCTGCTGGTATTTTGTTAGTTTATAGGGGCTTTACTTAGTGAAGGTTCTTTTGGTATCTGCTGAACCTGAGGGCACCATGAGGGTCTGGATCCGGTTCAAGCGTCAGGCAGAGGCTGGCCATAGTGAGCCTGATGGTCTCAGTGTGCGCAGGCACCTGCTTCAGGGCCATAGGCTCTGGCAAGGTCACATGGTACAAACATAGCTGCTGTGTCTCCCAGGTGGCTCTTACCAGAGAAGGGAGCTATGGGCTTGCTGGTCAACCTTGAAGATATCTATTACAGGGTTGTGTGTGTTTGAAAGAGATACAGTTTAATTGCTTCAAGAAATGCAGTGTTTGAGGTTTTCACTAATTCCCAATCTCCCCAAGTTTACCAGGATTGTGTCCTGTTACTACAATGTTTCGTTTTCCTCCTTTCATCTTCCTTCTCATGCGTATCCTACATTTGAGGTCTTGTTCCCTCTTGGTTACTTTCTACACTATTCACTATTCAATTTCTCTTCTTTGCCTCTTACTTGGCTTCCAGTTGAGTCCTTCAATAAAAACTTTGCATTTTGCAAGAGCAGCCTTGCGTTATTCTTAGTTATACCTTTGTATATTCACGCGTTTAACTGTCTGGCTCTGAAGTCCCTCTTCTTTTGGTCTTTAACACCAAGTGCGGTTATATCCTGGCATGTTCCAAGAAACATCAAATTTCCTGAATTCTCTGGAGGAGAAGCAGTAGATCTTTCAAGTACTAAAGGGTTGAAGTGAGACAACGGAAGTCAAGTGCATGTGTTTGGAAATTATCTTCTTTTAGGAAGCTAAGTATCCAGCTACAGTGGATAGCATGAAGTTGCTTTGCAGCCCAGCCAGCTACTACCAAGAAGTAAGCTACTACCTTGCTTACTTCCTTTGGCATGATGATTTAAAAAGTTTTCTCAAACCTCAAGAGTTGCAAGTGAGTATGTAACTAATCCTTTCTGGAGGAAATATAAGCTAATTTGATTCCTAATGAGCCTTCTTTCCAACCGGAAATCACAGTGAATTAAAGCTGGAAAAGAGAAACAAGAGTTTTTAAAGTTTTCTTTTCCTCCTTAAGCTGAGAATGTCCTATTTGTAAGCTATCAGCTGAGTAAACATTGCGACCAGATGTTTAGTGGGTTATGCTTTATCCTGAATTATTTATAAAGTGAGATGAAATAAAATATTCTTGTTTCACTGTTCAGTGTTTCACAGATTTGCTTTTCTTAATTCATTGAAATTTGGGCAAACACCAATATCTACTACGTTGTTAAGAAAAAAATGCAGTTAAAACACTTTTTTTTTTCTTAAAGTATTTGTGTTATATTTCAGAAAGGTTTGTGGTCGGCCTGCCTGATTTATGCTCAAGCGCTTTTTAAAAATTTATTTGATTGAAGTATAGTTGATTTACAATGTTGCATTAATTCCTATTGTACAGCAGAGTGACTCAGTTCTATGTATACATACATTCTTGTTCACATTCTTTTCCATTATGGTTTATCACAGGATACTGAATATAGCTCCCTGTGCTATACAGTAGGACCTTGTTGTTTATCCATTCTATATATACTGGTTTGCATCTGCTAATCCCAGACTCCCAACCCATCTCTCCCCCCACCCTCCGCCTTGGCAACCACAAGTCTGCTCACTGTGTGTGAGTCTGTTTCGTAGATAAGTTCATTTGTGTCATATTTTAGATTCCACATGTAAGTGATATCATATGGTATTTGTGTTTCTGACTTAATTCAATTAGTATGATAATCTCTAGGTTCATCCATGTTGCTGCAAATGGCATTTTTCATTCTTTTTTATGGCTGAGTAGTATTCCATTGTATATATGTATTGAATAACATATCTTCTTTATCCATTAATCTGTCAGTGGACATTTAGGTTGTTTCCATGTCTTGCCTGTTGTAAATAGTGCTGCTTTGAACATTGGGGTGCATGTATTTTTCGAATTAGAGTTTTATCTAGATACATGTCCAGGAGTGGGACTGCAGGATCATATGGCAACTCTATGTTTAGTTTTTTGAGGAACCTCTGTACTATTTTCCAGAGTGGCTGCACCAATTTACGTTCCCACCAACAGTGTAGAAGGGTTCCTTTTTCTCTACACCTTCTCCAGCATTTGTTATTTGTTGGCTTTTTAATGATGGCCATTCTGACCAGTGTCCGGTGGTACCTCATTGTAGTTTTGATTTACATTTCTCTAATAATTAGTGATATTGAGCATCTTTTCATGTGCTTGTTGGCCATCTATATTTCTTCTTTGGAGAAATGTCTGTTTAGGTCTTCTGCCCATTTTTTTTTATTGGGTTCTTTATTTATTTATTTTTGTTATTGAGTTGTATGAGCTCTTTGTATATTTTGGAAATTAAGCCCTTGGTGGTCACACGATTTTATGCTCAAATGTTTTTAAGCCTTGGCCATCATCATTGGACCGTTACCTCCACTGAGGGCTGGGAGAGTTACCTTGTATAGAGATGTTAAATATCAGTGGTAGGAACAGGTATTCTTGTTTTAATCTACTACCTCTGCTACTACTGTAGCAGCTAACGTTTACTGAGCCCTTATTATGTGTTTCTGAGGTTAATGGAAAGGCCTTTGGTGGTTTATCATGAGATAGGGTCTCAGATGTTGGTTAGTGATATTATGAGTTTAATAAAATTTTTTATCCGGAATTTTTTTCAAATGCAGTTTTGGCATCTAACAGTATGACCACGTTATAGCTGTATGTGACTTGCAATTATTTTAGAATTTTTGACATATTTATAAATTAGATGGATTTATATTTCTTATACAATTTTTTGAAGTTTTGATGTCAAGATTATGCTGGGTTTTAGAAAATGAAATGTGAAACTTGATATTTTTTCTGTACCATGTAATGTTTTAAATAGTGTAACAATTCTGTGTCTTAAAGGTTTGATATTGCGCCCCTGTAAAATCATTGTCAACATTGTTTATTTCTGTATAGTTATTGAATTGCTTGGAGTGTACTTCTTGAGTTAATTTTGATAATTTATATTTTCTTAGGAATCATCTTTTTCACCTAGTGTTTCCAATTTTTAGCATAAAATTGTATATATTCCCTTCTACTTGTATTGAATGTCCTTTGTCTCTTTGGCTATATCCATTTTCTTATTTCCAAGGTTGTGTAATTGTATTTTTTCTCTTCCTAGATAAGCTTTGCAAGAGTTTTGTATATTTTATTAATCTTTTCAAAGAACCAGCTGTTCTACTGTTTATATTCTAATCCCTTAATTTCTGCTTTTATCTTTTTAATGATTCTTTTGGTTTCCTTAGGTTTATTTGATTTTTTTAAAAGCTTGAGTTGAATAATTTAATTAAAATTTTTTTCTTGTTTAATAATGACAATGCCTTTTTTTTAAGCTGTTATTTTCTGACCTCATCTCTCCTCAAACTTTAAACAACTCTCCTTCCATCTTCACTTAAGGCTGATGAACTTGGTTCCTTCATTGGTGAGAAAATTGAAACAGTCAGAAGAGAGGTTCCAGAGACTTCCCTACCCATCCCCCCACCCAGCATCTCCACTGCTCTTTCTGCTTGTTGCATAGGTAACAATCCGTACAAGTCCTAGAGTAGTCATAATTAACTGTTCAAGCTCCTGTGTAAAGGCAATCTCTCTGCAAGTGCCCCCATCCTATCTCCTCTTGCCTAGTCAAAAGAAACCACCCCGTGGAGGGTGGGGAGATGTTGTTTGAGGATACAAACTTTTAACTCGTGGATAAATAAGTCTGGAGATGTAATGCACAGCATAGTGAATATAGTCAACAGTACTGTATTATAAACTTCAAAGTTGCTAACAGACTGCACCTTAATTGTCCTTGCAAAAAAAGAGATGATAATTATGTGTCACGAGAGAGGTGTTCGCTAATTCTACTGTGGTACTCATACTGCAATATATAAGTGTATTAAGTCAATGCAATGTATACCTTAAATGTACACAGAGTTACGTGTCAATTATATCTCAAGAAGAAAAGGAAGAGACAACCCCAGCAATTCTTCCTTCTCTCTTACACCTCAGATATTCCCTTTCCTGGATCATGCATGTTATAGCTCCATCTTTCATAAACATCCTCTTGCCCTTGCTTTCCCACCAGGTGCCCACAGTTTCATTGTTCTACTGGACAAACTTCTGCAAGGAGTTATTTCTATGCACTGTCTCAAATTGATCTTTCCTTAGTCTCTCTTGAACTCAGTCTATTAGACTTTCATCCCCTCACTCCATAGAGACTTCTCTTATCAGGGTTATTGGTGGCCTCCATTGGTCACTGAACTACAGTGGTCAGGTCTCAGACCTCATGTCATATGGTTAGTCCTTCCTCTTTTGTCACATATGGTTCTCACTTGGCCTCCAGGGCACCTCAGACTCTTGGTTATCTTTCTATGTCACTGGTGGCTCCTTCTCACTCTCCTTTGCTGGTTCCTCTCTTTTCCCCTGGCCCAGAGTGTATTCTTAGTCTCTCTCTTATCTCTTTTTACTCTATCCTTCGTGATCTTACCTGGTACGATGGCTACCATCCATATACTTATGGCCTCCAACTTTATATCTGTAGCCCTAATCTTTCTCACAAACTCCAAATGAGCATATCCAACTGCCTACTTGATATGTAGCTCTACTTGAATGTATAGGCTTCTCAAACTTAACATGTCTCAATCTGAGCTTTTTCATCTGCTTCCCAATCCTGTTCGACAAATCTTCCCCATCTCAGTAAATGACGTCTTCATCTTTCCAGTTGCCCAGGCTATGTTGAAATTATTCTTAACTTTTGATTCTCTCTCATGCCATATCTAGAACAATTCTCTTGGCTTTACCTTCAAACATAGCCAGGATCTGGTCACTTCTCACCTTCTCTCTTGCTACTACCGCTTTCTCTCATTGTAAGTACTTCTGTAGTCTCCTAAATGGTCTCCCTGTTTCCATCACTGCCCCCCTATGGTCTATGCCCAAAAGAGCAGCCAGAATGATCCTTTCAAAATGCTAGGCAGATCAACCCACTTTTCTGCTCAAAACGCTGCCCTTACTCCACATTGTACTTAGGATAAAAGCCAAAGTCCTTACAACGTGACTTGGCCCACTACTTCTCAGACTTTCCCAACTCCTACTTTTCCCCTCCCTTGCTGCTCTCCAACCATGTGGTTTCCTTGCTGTTGTTTGGATGTGCCAGATCTGCTGTTGCCTCCGGGCCTCTGCTATGGCTGTTTCAAGCCTCTGTCTAGAAATTCTTCCCCTAGATATCCAGGAGATGAATTCCCTCAACCCCTTTGAGTCTTTACCAAATGTCATCATCTCCTTGAGGCTCACACTGGCCACTCTATTTAAAACTGTAGCTCCAGGGCTTCCCTGGTGGCGCAGTGGTTGAGGGTCCGCCTGCCGATGCAGGAGACGCAGGTTCGTGCCCCGGTCCGGGAAGATCCCACATGCCGCGGAGCGGCTGGGCCCGTGAGTCATGGCCGCTGGGCCTGCGCGTCCGGAGCCTGTGCTCCGCAACGGAGAGGCCACAGCAGTGAGAGGCCCACGTACCACAAGAGAAACCAAAAAAAAACAAAAAAACCTGTAGCCCCTCACATCCACTCCCAACTCCGTTGACCATGTTCTAATTTTTTGGTTTACATAGTGCTTTTAATTATCTACCAAATTATATAACTTATTGTATATGTTTATTATCTGCCTCCCCATTAGAAGGTAAATTCTAGGAGGGCAGGGACCTTTGTCCTTTCTTTTTCCACGAGTGTGTCCAAAGCACGTAGAACAGTGCTGGGCACATAGAGGGAACTCAGTGAGTCTATGTCGGATGAATGGTGAGTGAAGGGTGTGATTTGGCTGTGAGAAATCCTGGCTGCAGCTCATAAATTTTGATGTTCAGTATACTCATTGTCCTTAGTTTCTCAATAGTTTTCTGGGACTTGCAGCCTCTCTCTGGATGGAGAGAGGTAACCACTGAAGGAGGGAGGCAGTCATAGTTGCAGTAGCAAGGGAGAGGCATGTGGGAAGCAATGCCCTCCTTACTTCCCATGGCACTGTCTGAAGGGGAGAATGAAGCAGCGTATTATAGCTCCATCTTTCATTGAAAGGTATGTGCTTGAGTCAGGGAAGTGGTAGAAGAGTTACAAAGCAACTTCCCACCTTTGAAAGAAAATCTATTAATGAAGTGAAATGAGGGTGTGCTGTGAGCAGAAGCATTGGGGTATTTGTGTCGTATCATTACAGTGGGTACTTGCCAGATTCTGTTTGTCTTTTCAGCAAGCTTGGATTTTGGAGGTACTATGAATATTCACTCCTTTCTAAATCTTCAGTGACATTTTGGTGAGAAGTTGGGAGAGGCAGCACCAGGAACTTAGATGGACACTGTTTTTAATAAGAAATCTTTTCTTTTAAGATGTGTTTATAGAAGCCTTTGTCCAGAATATTGGCTGACCGTTTCCAGTTCCTGAAAGATGGTTCTTTCTTTTGGTTATTGAAATGATCCTTTTAAACACAATGAAATCTATTTTAGAATTCTTGACTTTAGCTCTCCTATTAAGACTAGTTTATTAAGTGGCCTGAGAAATAACCCAGAACCAAGTTTGTTTCCCTGCTATACAAATGGCAGTGCTGTAGAGTAGCACTGCTAAAAAGAGCTTTTTTTTTTTGCGTTACGTGGGCCTCTCACTGTTGTGGCCTCTCCCGCTGCAGAGCGCAGGCTCCGATGCGCAGGCCCAGCGGGCATGACTCACGGGCCCAGGCGCTCCGCGGCACGTGGGATCTTCCTGGACTGGGGCACGAACCCGCATCCCCTAGCATCGACAGGCGGACTCCCAACCATTGCGCCACCAGGGAAGCCCTAAAAAGAGCTTTAACTATGGCATTGCTGACTGTCCTTTCAGAGGACTTCCTTCTAGAATTCTTGAAAATCACATAGAACCTTAGCGATAAGAAAATTGCTAATTATTTTTCATTTTTGATATCTCATAGAGGTGTAAATAATTTGATACATTAAGAGAAATTGTTTATTCCCTTGTGAAAAATTTGAGCTTTCTTTGTGGCCGTCTAGGAAAAGATGGTACTTGAGTGCTTTTCCCAGGAATGATCTCAAATTGATTCTTTTTTCCTTTTTAATCATATTGTTACATAATATTTTTCTCACTTAACTAGGTCATTTACGAGGAGAGACCAAATTACTTAAAACTAAATCACATTTTTATTAAAACATGATGGTTTATGAAACCGACTTCTCTTAGTTTGTCTCCTGTTTTATACAAAATACTTTAGGCAGAATATTTGGTAATGGTGAAATTGACACCAGTCACATTTTCCCCTCAGCTGTCTCTAGAACACCTCCCTACCTCTCTCTTTGCCAATACGTAGCCAGGATGTTTCTGGGGATTGTGGGCTGAAGGGAAACAAGGGAGATATTTTGAAAGTTTGACTCAAGGATATAAATTGTGAAATTGTCACTTTTAGTGGGATTACTCTCATTTCCAGGCAAATATAATGATTGCCCATTGGCCCACCTTACTAAGCAAGGTATTAATTTTCCTCTTGGCAGAGGAAAGAGTTCTTGTTCATTCCCTTTTCTTTCCTTTAACAAGAGTTATATCATTATTCTTGAGATTTTGGTTGTAAGTTGTTGATTTTAAAATACACTTAAAAGGTGTGGCAGGGTTTCGTGTATTGATCTGTCTCCCTGGTTAACCAAGATATCACAGTCAGAGAAAGTTTTAAACTCAACTACCATAAACTCCTCAACCAGGTGGAATTTTGACTGCTAGTGATGAGTTAGAGATTGGGTTTTGGGTCATTCTTGCCCTGAGTAACTGGAGAGTATATTTATATATTATAAAGGGTTGAAACGTCGAACCCTTTCAAGCAGTATTATCTTAAATGGTCCTTCTATAGGCTGTAACCATCCTTTTTTTTTTTCTCTTTAAATGTCCCATTTTTTTTTTCTTTTTGAAAACACTCAGAAGTGGTTCGTTCCTTATTTTCTACCTACGTCTGCCTTGCTCTTAATGAAATATTATGTCATTTTTAAGAAATGCCACTATTTTTCTGGTTGTTATGATTTCACATTTTTTCATTTTAAACTGCCAGTTTTGTTTAATTTATGTCTTAGGGATGAAGTGATACAGATGTCCTAGTAAGAAAAGTGTATTAATCTTTTATTTGTTCTGAAGGAATGTTTTAAAAATGGCTTCATATTTCTTTTTTAGTTTCAAGTATTGTTCACGAATTTGTGCTTTAACAGAAATTGTTATAGTACGTGTGAGATTTAGTTTTAAGCTGCAAGAACATATGCATATTTTATCATTCTCCTTACATTCTTAATCTGATTTTCAAAATGATTATAAATATTGGATGTGCCTGTGACTTATTGCCAAGTAAGATCCTCCTTCCCCCAAAAGAATAAGATGCCTGATGATTCATTTGCTTCAAATGCCTTCAGAGCTTTAATGGTTTTAATATCAACAAATAAGAATGCTGAAAATATGGATCTTAAAAGCTCTTATACCTTCATGCCACATTAGGGAATGTCTCTTTTAATAGTGTTGACTTGCAAGATCCCTAAACATTTCTTAGATGGCTTGCCCATTATCCAGGTATGATGATATTCCAAAATTTCTTCTTCCCTTTTGGTCTGCTAGCTGGCCTGTCTAGCCATATGTTTTTTTGTGTCCTTGTGTCTCCTAAAAGGAGAAGAGTATGAAGTAAAAAAAGAGAAAGCACCATATGTGACTTTCGATTTTCACTTTTTAAAATGCAAGCATTTATTATGTACCGACTCTGCAGTAGGCATCATGATATATGCTGGAGACTCAAAATTGACCTCGTTGTGATATCTGATCTTGATGGTATTTGCTTATTTATTCCTTAAGTAAGAATTTATTGAGAACATATTATGTGTCAGGCACTGGAATGTAGCAGTAATGAAACAGATAAAATTGAAGTTGGCATTCCTAATTAGGGAAACAGACATTAAGCAAGCTATTAAGTTAAAAATATGTATTCATGTACTAATATTGTATGTGTATGCATATATGTAACATGTATACACATACCTAACACACACATGAGCACACAGGTCAGTGGAAGTGATAAAGATAAAAGAAGCCAGTGAAGGGAGCTAGGATAGGGATGGGAAGGCAATCATAAGTTAGAATTTTATTTAATGTGGTCAGGAAAGGCAGGGAAGGTCTCACTAAGAAGGTAACATTTGAGCAAAGACCTGAAGGAAGTAGATAAAAAACCTTCTTGCCTAGTGGAAGAGATAGGCACATAGGAAATCTAATTTTTATGAGGTAATAATCAGACAGATGTACATTCAGGTTATGCTGGGAGCCCAGAGCAGATTCCCCTACCCATATTCCAAGGTTCCAGGAAGACTCTTTGAGCGGGTCTCAGAGGGAGAGCGTAAGCAGAGGCATGGGGTGAGAGACGGCTACGTTATACAGGACACGATTGCTGCTTGGGTGGTTCTAGGGAGCCTTGGTTTTATTCTGTAGGCACTGAAGGGCTTTAAGTAGGAGATTGCCAGGGTCAGGTCTTCATTTGGAACAGGTCATTCTGGCAAAAGGGGTGGAGGTTGATTTAAGGGGACATGACAATATAACAGAGATGGCTTTGGAAGCTATTCTAATGGTTCTGGTGAGAGATATTGACTTAACCTAGGAAGTGGTGTGCAGGAAGTAGGGACTTGGGAGGGGTGTGGAGGTCAGGATATACTTAGGAAGTAATCTCAGCAGAATTTGGTAGTTCCACATGAGGGGTGTAGGTGAGAGGAGTCCAGTAACCTTTCTAACCTGCAGTAAGAAATACATTTTATATCTTAACCCAGTACACATGCTGTAAATGCACAGCTAACTGATTATGGAATATGTTGCTGAAGCAGAGTTAACATAGAACAGTTTACCCTATTGTCTGTAGCAATACTCTGATATTTTCTATTCCATTCGATTTTGATTTCTTTAAAATGCTGACCTTGACTTGTTAAATGGATTCTGCTGAGGGGTCATGACCTGCAGAGTGGAAAACACCTGCACAGGTTTCTTTAGGTTATCTTCTAATAGACAGGACATCCCCCTCTCTGAGTTCTTGGTGGTCTCTTGTCTCCAGACAGCTTCCACTCAGGGCAGGGTGGGGGAGAGGGAGAAGGCATTAAAAGCTATTATTTCCAAGTGCCGTACACTATGGAAACATTTCCATTGAGGAAGTGAGGTGCTGAGGCAGCTGATGACCTCTCAGTAGGACAGTTAAAGAGCCACACCCAGTATGTCACTGCCAATTACCTAAGTAATGTATCTCTGCTGAGGAGGTGGTTAGTTGTGCTGGAAACATTTTTTATGTGGGTTTTTATTTCATGGGGGGACTGGAAAGGGAGAAACATGTCATCTTCCCTTTTTTATTCTCTTTGCTGCTAACATGCCTGTCTTCATTAGATACAGAATGGCAGAATTTTGGGTGCTGCACTTGTGTTTCTATGTGGGAGTCTGGGTTGGGCCCAAGTTGGACACCATTGTTGGTTTTCTTTGACCAAATAACTCAGGTTTTTCACCTATAAAATGGGGGATAATACCACCTACCTGGCTGGTTTGTTTCATGAATATTAAGTGAGATAACTAACATGTAGAAACTACAGTGAAGTATAGGAAACATTTAAATAAAAGACCACTGTTATTTTCTTCATGTAACTAAAGTATTTTTGGCTTTAGACTACTTTGACCATTTTAATTAGCACTAGGAAAGATCTGGAACCTTTCTGAGTTTCATGTATAGAATAAGCCAAAATCAAAATTCTTCTGTTGGTGTGTGCTGAAATTTTTAACAGAGTATAAATTTCCATGAAAAATATGCATTCAAATTCAGGAAGGAAAGATACATCCAAGTTGAGATAGTTCTATAGGTGGCTTCTGAAGGACCTTGGTTCTTTGGAATAGCACACCCTGAATATTCCTGGAGTGAACAAAGCTTTTAAATAATACTGGCCTTATGCCCCCTAAATTACACATAAATGTGTATGATCATGAATATTTTGATATCTTCACTCTAGTCTTTTGTATGGTAGGTTTCCAGTGCATTTCAGATAACTAAGTTTAAATTTTTGAATATGAGATTTCTTTGAATGATGGAAAAGTTGTGACTAAGAGATTTGATTTCTGTTGTATAGTGAACAAGTTTAGCTCAAAGAGGTCATTGGTAGAAGTCTATGGAAATAGGCAACAGGGAACACCTCCATCAGATGAATTTTACTGGGACCAATTTTCACTTTCCCTTTAAGTAAAATGTAGAAAACAGGATGAAGGGGCCTCATTTTCTTTTGGAAGGGGTTGGCAAAATGCTCTTTAACAATAGTCATGATGGCTATTTTTACACCAGTAGGTACTAAATGTACTTATCACCCAGAGGTCAGTCCCCAGTATTTGGGTCCAGTGGAGGTACTGGTGGTGTAAGCTAAGAGGGGAGTAGCAGGAGGGGCCTGCCGAGGACTCTGTGGTTCCTGGCTCTCTTTGAGTACCATTTGCTTTTTGATAGTTTTTGCTCTGCTTTGTAAACACGATACTACATTTTCAGCGAAGTTAGTTGAAGCAAAAATATATTTAGCTGTTAGATTCGCTTTTTCGAAAAGGGAAAATACTGGAGCAGCACTTAATTGACCCATTTAATAGGAAGGATGAGGTAAATGTGTGTTTTACTTAAGTGAATTCAATGATCATGCAGTTAGGGATATATAGCTATGGATTTGGGGCTGTAATCTGAGTAAGAAGAGTGGTTTTTATTGATGCTGGGCTTTGAAGGGGGAGTGTCTGGTAAATGATGAGTACATTAGAAATCAGGTCTTTTGGGGTTTGTGTGTGTTAATGGGGACATTTAAATTACAAATGAAATATTTGAAGGGGCTTTGTTTAAGTGAAATTAAAGAAATGGTGGTGTTGATTAGCTCTATTCCTTGGGATTCTATGTATTTAAGCAGTATGGTACACACTTCGTCTGTCTACTGCATGCCCAAGCATTTGGTCTGAAGACAGCATTCTTTTTCATAATGAAATGTACATTAACTATGCAGACCCTTCATAGAGCAGTGTTCTAATCATTCTCTATTGATTTATACATCGCTTCAGTGCTGCATATTGAGGGTCTCTTGTTCTGCTTTACTCAGATTCTCATTCTCTCTACCTGACTTGCATAATGCTTTGGGACCCTGTTAAATTTTTTTTTTTCCTGTGGGAAGCAGTCATGATAAGGAAGCCCCAAAAGGTCAGCCGTACTGTTGCTTTTTCTCAGCTTTCTGAAGTGCAGAGGACAAATCATGGGCTTAGAGAAATGTTGTCATTGTCCATAACTGATAATGGGTATCAGAACTTACTTAAAATTAATAAATGCTGAGTTTCCAGCTTTGGCATGAGCCTGAGTGATTTATTGCAAAATGCTGTTGCCAAGAGGATGTTTTGCATTTACCGAAGGGGTGGGGTAATGACAAGAGGACTGTCAGTGGTGCCTGGATTCCCTGCCAGGGGACCATTCTAGGCAGGGGCCGTGAGCAGCCCCGTGAACAGCGGTGGTTCTTTGAACCTCGGGTTGTTGCTACAAGCTGCCCAATACAAATGGGAATATTTTATTTTATTTTTTTTGTCTTAATGTTAATTTGAGCGAGAAGAAATATAGATCTGGTTGGTGTGGATGAAGAACGCCTGCGTGGACTTGAATAAATAAATCGAATCCCTTGCCCTCCACCTGTAACTTTTAGAATCTCATTTGGATTGAAAGACTAGAGCTCGATTTTACACAGGAAGAAAACTCTGCTCACTTCATTATTATTCATGGTCAGATCCCCAGATCTCCTCCCTGAAGAGATGTATTCTTCCCAGCAAATTAAAACATCCTTTTTTTCTAGAGGCCACATGATGATGGTGTCAACTATTGATGAAGATGAATAGGTAATTCTTTTCTCAATTTATACATTCCTTTCCCCCCTGCTGTTCAGGATGGGGTTTGCTCATTTAAACCAAGAGCCAATATTTCATTTCCTCTCCTCTTTGTAGGTGGTACGCATTGTGTTAATCTCCTGGCTAGGTAATGGAGGAAAATATTTGAAAATGTGATGGCTCATTATAAGGGCATTTGACATAAGCATATTTGCTGATGACGGATTGCCAATCAGTGGTAATTTAAAGGGATTCTGAGCAGTAGTTAAGGTAGAACATTTTTCTCGCATTAATCAGTTACGATCAGGATAGCCTAAATTACAAATATCTGTCAAAGTCTCTGAGTAAAATGTAGGTTTTGGAAGCTGGTTATCAGGTGCATGTACGTACATCTTATGCTTATCTACTGTGTTTCTCCCCAACTTAATTAAATTCTCATGAAAGAAGACATGGGTTAACAACTTGCCGTTTTACTTTATATACCCATATACATTCTCAAAAAGGAAACAAAGTACTTCTGAACACATTTTAGAAAATGAAAGCTGGGACTAGAATGGAATATTGGCTTTCAAGGTTTTCAAGATATTGCCAGTAGAAACACATCAACTTCTAATCTAAATAGGTTTTGGAATGTTAATCAAGTGTGTCTTGAGCAGTGTGACCTGTTACACATACTCCTTAAAATAGCCATTAGTCCACCTCTGAAAATTATTGGAGTGGTTATGTTTTCATTTATGGAAAAACATCATGGATGTGCCCCAGGTGAGAAATGGTTGTTTAGAGGCGTTTTGGAGCTCCCAAAGAGATGCACAAGTACATAATAACACTTCAGTTTCATCCTGACATGCTTAATGATAAAGCAGCGTTAGGTGCAGCTTAGCAATATCCAAAGATCAGAGCAGCTGTTATCTGCAGAGCCACTGGAGTGTATCTGTCAGACATTTGCATATAGAACAAGGTGTTTCAGTTAATGTGTCATGATAGTTTAATTACATCGCCTTTCTTGGGAGTTTGCTTGATTCCTGGTTCAAGAGCATCCGGTGAGATGGCATCCTATCAATTTCTCTTCCTTTAACAGCTTTCACGTCTGTTACTGTTGAGTTCAGTTATATCTGCTCATTTCTAAAATATACGTAGAAATAAATAAGTTTTATGTATATATAATTTTTTTTTCTGTCCCTCCCCACTACATTCCTGAGTTAAAACATGTCTTGTTATTTTAGCACTCTGTTTCTCTGCAGAGCATATATAGATATGAGGAACTCAGTAAATGTTGTTGGCTGGTAAGGAGGAGTAATCCACAGATCTTCCACTGGCTGGTAGCCCCAGAGCCACTTGAATCTCAGATGGAGTCCAGGGTACTTTGTGCTTACTATGTAATGTGGGACCATTTTTCCGTTGCTCTCAAAATTCTTAACTGTTTTCTACTTCCTTGTTCCTATAGAAATAGAAGAACTTAGCTGAAAACAGTTCGTCTCTGAATCTATGTACTTTATGTTCAAGACTAATTAGGTTCTTAGTGTTTTCTGAGGTTTCACTTTCCAGAATGGTGATGTCCAATAGACCTTTCTGAGATGACGGAAATGTTCTATACTCTGCAGTGTCCAATATGGTAGCCGTTAGCCGCATGTGGCTTTTAAGCTCTTGAAATGAGGCCAATGCAACTGAGGAACTGAATTTTTCATGTAGACTGAATTTAAATAGCCATATGTGGCTGAGGGTTACTGAAGCTTGAAAACAATTTATGTTTCTTTCCTGTTTTCTAGTTGTTCTTTGTTTCTCTCAGTGCTAGTTACTCCTCTTTCCCTCCATCTGTGCAACCTGTTAGCATTCCCTGCTCTATCCTAAAGAACATCATCTGCTTTGTATCTGAGAACATGTTTCTTGGAAGACACTGCAGAAATGATGAGAAAAATTTAAGAAAAAAGATCTCTGGTGCCTAAATCACTTGTCTGTCATTCTTTTTTTTTTTGACAGTGTAAATACAACTGATGTAGAGAAACTGAGCTTTTCTAAAAACTGAAATATTCAAGTGAATTTTTTTGTACCAATAATACAGCAAAAAATTATTTAAACCATTGAAACAATTGAAGTGCTCAGCTTGCTATCTTGGAGCTACAGAAAATACTTTATATTCAGAATTAATCATACAAAATAACTACACCCAGTGTAAGGATGCAGTTCAAAAATGCAGATGTTACAAATTTAGGTTTTACACAAAGTTCATTTCAGTTTAATTACTATTACCTGGAAAAAGTGATGCCAGACATATTAGTAAATGTTACTTTTACATGAATGTATGTGTGTTGCCCTCTACAATATCTGGTGTTTGATAAGAATGAAGGTGGTGTTGTCAGCTGCTTGGAAGAGAGGCTATGTTAATATCTAATGTTTTATATTATGTCATACATTTATTAAATTGTTTTTCCTCCCAGTAGATGAAGAAATACTTACTACAGGATCCATAGACTTTGAGGATTTACAGATAGCCTGAAATTGTTAGCAAAATGTTGTATTTATCCTGCCTCTGTGTTTATTTAGGGAAAAGAACTATTATTTTTATAGAATCTGAGAACTTCAAAGGTCAAGAGTCACTTATTCGATTAAGAGATTCCTGATTGCAGGGGCTATGTTGACTTACCCCTTTATCCTACCATTCCTGTTATAGTGCCTTAACAGAGAGCAAACATCCAATCAATATTTTTTGGATGTAATTGGAAATCATTTCTTTTGAAGTTGATGCACTGCCTTTCTTTTTATCCAAGTAAAATGATCTATGATAACTTTTATTTTTTCAATGCTTCTGGTATAAGGTTTCCACTGTTCTACCTGATACGGTGATGTGGAACACTTAATCCTAGAGGAAATAGCTCTGGGATTTGGAGGATCTGGAGAAGTTAATTTTCCCATTTCCACTGCTTGCTTTCTGTTGAAGCTGACTGATTCCACTGCAAACCTTAGCACCATCCTGTTTTAACCTTCCTTACCCTCATACCATTGTCCCCTTCTTTCCTGTCTTCATCCAGAGAGGGTTAGTGACTCAGTTAACTTTTCTTTTCAGAAGTTAAACCGTAGACTGTTTAATGAGCATGTCCCTGCTATCACTGACACCTGCAAATAGGACAAAGGCAGAAGATGCAAAATGCCAGGAGATGAAGAATACTTTGGTAACCATGTGGTTTGTTTCTTTCTGTCCTTTAGTGTGTGTGTGCCTTGGTCTGTGCGTACTTCCCAGCCTGCTGACACGCCCATGATTTGAGCCATATTATTACTCTGCATCACTCACTGAATTCCTGGTTAATAAGATAGTAAATGACTTGGAGAATCAAATGCAGTTTCTCGGGAGAGGTAGGAAGGCAATAACAACTATTTAGCTACTGAAGATGGCAATGGGTTAGTGTCAAAGGAAGGGATTCCTC
Source organism: Neophocaena asiaeorientalis asiaeorientalis (assembly GCF_003031525.2). NCBI lineage: Eukaryota > Metazoa > Chordata > Mammalia > Artiodactyla > Phocoenidae > Neophocaena > Neophocaena asiaeorientalis. Next base: position 1,948,338 of record NW_020173964.1, on the reverse strand, counting down.
CTGGAGTTATTCTACCAAATTCTTTAAGCCTTTTTTGGAAAAAGTTAGAATATGAAAAAAGAAAGATGTGAGTAGTTGTTTCATAGTCTTACATTCAGGTAGTATCAGCAGTGGTCCATTCCTTTTTTTTTCTCTGTGTTCTTCAATAGTTTCCTGAGTCATGCTGAAGTGAAAGGCCCATCATGATGATAGATGGTGTGATATATATATTTTCAAAAGATCTTGATAGCAATGAAGGAAAGTACTATTCTATGCTTAAATATGACAAACAAGAAACCTAGGCCTAGGGACCCCAGGGAGTACTATCCTTGGTTGAACATGTTTTCATCCCCTCAGTTATATCTGGGCTATCAGGGTCAATGTGTAGTCCATTCCATAAAGTCACTGTGGACATGTCATTGTTACAAAACACATAAACAGGCACACATCCAAGCCAGAGGACACTTGATATATTACTTATCTTTTGCTGTGTAGGAAATTATCCCCTGCAGACTGAATCCAACAAAGCATAAGAAGGCTCATACACCATGATCAAGCTGGATTCATCCCAGGGTCACAAGGATGGTTCATCATATGCAAATCAATCAATGTGATACACCACATCAACAAAAGGGAAGACAATACCACACGACCATCTCAATAGATTCAGAAAAGGCATTTGAATAAATTCAACGTCTATTAATGATAAAAAAAAAAAACTCTTACCAAAGTGGGTATAGAGGGAACATGTATCAGCATAATAAAAGCTACTTATGTCAAACCCACAGCCAACATAGTACTCAATGGCGAAAAGCTGAAAACCTTCCTGTTAAAATCTGGAACAAGACAAGGATGCCCACTCTCACCACTTCTATTCAATATAGTACTTTTTTATTGACCTATGGTCGATTTACAATATTATGTTAATTTCTTCTGTACAGCCTATTCAACATAGTATTGAAAGTCCTAGCCACAGCAATCAGACAAGAGAAAGAAATAAAAGGTATCCAAATTGGAAGGAAAGAGGTAAAATTGTCATTATATGCAGATGGCATAGTACTGTATATGGAAAGCCCTAAAGACTCCATACAAAAACAATTAGAACTGATAAACGAATGCAGCAAGGCAGCAGAATACAAGATTAACATACAAAAATCTCTTGCATTTCTTTACACTAGCAATGAAATATCAGAGAAGGTGAAAAAAAATCCTTTAAAAATTGCTTAAAAAAATACTTAGGAATAAATCTGACCAAGGAGGTGAAAGACTTATATGCTGAGAACTATATAACATTGATAAAAGAAATGGAAGATGATTCAAAGAAATGGAAAGATATCCTATGCTCTTGGATTGGAAGAATTAATATTGTTAAAATGGCCATACTGTCCAATCTACAGATTTAATGCAGTCCCTATCAAATTACCTGTGATACTTTTCACAGAACTAGAACAAATAATCCTAAAATTTATGTGGAACCACAAAAGACTCAGAATTGTCAAAGCAATCCTGAGGAAAAAGAACAAAGCTAGAGGCATAACCCTCCCAGACTTCAGACAATACTATGAAGCTATAGTAATGAAAACGGTGCAGTACTGGCACAAAAACAGACATATGGATCAATGGAACAGAATAGAGAGCCCAGAAATAAACCCACACACCTACGATAAATTAATTTTCAACAAAGGAGGCAAGAATATGTAAAGAAGACAGTTTCTTCAGCAAGTGGTGTTTGGAAAGTTGGACAGTGCATGTTAATCAATGAAGTTAGAACACTCTCTCACACCATACACAAAAATAAACTCAAAGTGGCTTAAATATAAGACATGACACCATAAAACTCCTAGAAGAGAATATAGGCAAAACATTGTCTGATGTAAATCGTAGCAATGTTTTCTTAGGTCAGTCTCCCAAGGCAAAGGAAATAAAAGCAAAAATAAACCAATGTGACCTAATCAAACTTAGAATCTTAGGCACAGCAAAGGAAACCATAAACAAAACAAAAAGACAACCTACAGAATGGGAGAGAATATTTGCCAATGATGCAACAGACAAGGGATTAATTTCCAAAATATACAAACAGCTCATACAGCTCCATATCAAAATAAATAAATAAATAACCCAATCAAAAAAATGGGCAGAAGATCTTTCTTCTTGGAAAATAGACATTTCCAGACATACCTGGAAAATAGACATTTCTCCAAAGAAGACATACAGATAGCCAACAGGCACATGAAAAGATGCTCAATACTGCTAATTATTAGAGAAATGCAAATCAAAACTACAATGAGGTTCCACCTCACACTGGTCAGGATGGCCATCATTAAAAAGCCAACAAATAACAAATGCTGGAGAAGGTGTGGAGAAAAATGAACCTTCCCTTACAAAAGGGAATGTAAATTTGTTCAGCCACCATGGAAAAACAGTATGGAGGTTCCTCAAAAAACTAAAAATGGAAGTTGCCGTATGATCCTGCAGTCCCACTCCTAGGCGCATATCCGGAGAAAACTCTACTTCGAAAAGATACATGCATCCCAATGTTCACAGCAGCACTATTTATGATAGCCAAGATATGGAAGCAACCTAAGTGTCCATTGACAGATGACTGGATAAAGAAGTTGTGGTTGGAATATTACTCAGCCATAAAAAAGAATGAAATAATGCCATTTGTGGCAACATGGATGGACCTAGAGATTATCATACTAAGTTAAGTAAGTCAGAGAAAGATAAATATCATATGATATCACTTGTATGTGGAATCTAAAAAAAATGATACAAAGGAATTTATTTACAAAACAGAAACAGACTCACAACATAGAAAACAAACTTATGGTTGGTTTTCCTCCCAATGGGAAAAGGGAGGAGGGATAAATTAGAAGCTTGGGATTAATAGATACACACTACTATATATAAAATAGATAAACAACAAAATCCTACTGTATAGCACAGGGAACTATATTCAATATCTCATAATAATCTCTAAGAGGGCTTCCCTGGCGGTGCAGTGGTTGAGAGTCCGCCTGCCAATGCAGGGGACACGGGTTCGTGCCCCCATCCGGGAAGATCCCACATGCCGTGGAGCCGCTAGGCCCGTGAGCCATGGCCGCTGAGCCTGCGCATCTGGAGCCTCTGCTCCGCAACGGGAGAGGCCACAACAGGGAGAGGCCTGCGTACCGCAAAAAAAAAAAAAAAAAAAAAAAAAAAAATCCTAAAAAAAAAAAACTCAAAAAAAAAAAAAAAAAAAAAAAAAAAAGTCTCTAATAGAAAAGCATCTGAAAAAGTATATATATGTACAACTGAATCACTTTGCCTTACACCAGAAACACAGCATTGTAAATCAATTGTACTTAATTTTTTTTTTAACCCCCAAACTTAGCTGCCTAAAAAACAAAACACAAAACCAAACCCGATGAGTTATTACCCCCAAAGTTTTTTGAGTTAGTAATTCAGGAGCAGCTTAGCTGGGTGATTCCAGCTTGGGTACATTCATTGCAGCCAGGGTTACAGTCATCTGAAGGCTTGACTGTGGCAGGAAGACCCACTTCTGGGACTTCCCTCGTGGTCCAGTTGTAAAGAATCCGCCTTCCAATGCAGGCGACGAGGGTTCGATCCCTGCTCGGGGAACTAAGATCCCACATGCCACGGGGCAACTAAGCCTGTGTGCCACAACTACTGACCTTGCACACATCAGTGAGAGAGCCCACATGCCACAAACTGCAGAGCCCACACGCTCTGGAGCCCATGCACCACAACTAGAGAGAGAACCCACATGCTGCAACTAGAGAGAAGCCTGTGCGCCACAACAAAGAGCCCATGCCACATGAAAGGTCTCGCACGCCTCAACTGAAGACCCCACGTGCTGCAACTAAGACCCAACGCTGCCAAAAAAAATAATAAAAATAAAGGAAGACCCACTTCCAAGATGTCTCTCTCAACCAACCTGCTGGCCCATTGGTGCTGGCTATAGTCAGGAGGCCTCAGTTCCTTACCACATGGGCTTCTCCATAGGGATGCTTGAATGTCCTCATGACATGGCAGCTGGCTGCTCCCAGACAAAGTATTCAATGTATGGGAGGGGAGGAATGAATTGATGGATCAGTGGGGGAGATGAGAGGAGAAGGAGAGAACAAGGAGAAACTCACAATACCTTTTATGGCCAAGTTTTAGAAGTTACACACCATCATTTCTGCCCTGTTATGATTCTTAGAAGCAAGTCATTATGTATAGCCTACACTGAAGCAGGGAGTGTTATCAAGGTCTACCTCTTAGAGGGAGGAGTACCAAAGAATTCCTTCCTGGGCATGTAATAACGCTACCACATCTGAGCGGCTGAGAGTCCCTTCTTGGCCTAGTGTTCATCCCTATACTTTGATTCCTTAGACCTGCTTCTACTTCTAAGCTCCTCTCAAGCCTAAGATCCATCCTGGAGGGGCTGTTTCATCCTGGAGGTCTGCTTTGCTAGGAGGAGGCTTAATTTCTTCAGAGGCTTCTGAGTGAAACATCTGTAAGACAAACCTTTCTCTTACTAATACTGATCATTTCTCACAACATAGCTTCTGAGTCACTCTCTCTTGACGTTGTTCAATCGAAGGACCCTTCAGGAAAGCTTGAAGCAGATGTGGAAAGCAGGGAGTGAGTGGATAACAACCCTTTCCTGCCCTTTACCCTGTCCTGCCATATGCATTTGAATTAGGGTTCTCCAAAGAAACAGGGCCCAAATTGACATATAAAATGAGCATCACAGCATCCTCTTCTTTAGGAACAGTTTTGGACTTAGTACCAGGAAGCGCCTGTGACTTGTTCCAACTTAGAATGGGCTGCATTGTGAGTGCGCGGGTCCTCTCAGAGCTCATTATGCTGTGTGAGCTCTGCGAGGGAAGCTGACACATTCACCCACACATTTTTACTGAGCACCTACCCTATCAGTTAAGCCTCAGCGGCTTATAGCACAAAGGTTTATTTCTTGCTTATGCTTTACAACCATTGGGGGTTTGCTGGGGCTCGACTTGTATTGTCTGGGATAGGCTGGCAGAGCAGCCTCGTCTGGAGCAGGTGGTCGCTGAAGCAGGGTTAGATGAGTGCTCTGGAGGGTCTCACACCCCCAGTTAAGCGCTTAAGCTTGCATGTGGCACATACCGCTTTTCCTAACTCTCGCTGGTCATATCTTGTCACGTGACTCTATCCAACCCCAAGGGGCAGGAAGTGCAATATTATTGTGTGCCGGGAAGGTGGAGAGCTCAGGATGGTCCATGCAGCACTAATGGTCACTGAACCTACATGCCAGGCACTCTTCTAGCCTCTGGGCTTTCACCAGATCCTCATCTCTCCCTTCCTGAAGCTTCTGTTCGAATGGGCAACAATAAGCAAACAAGGAAGTGTCGATAGGTGCTGTGGAGGAGAATAAAACAGGGAGAGGGTAAAAAGTGTATGTGTGTCCGTGGCCGGGCGGGTGCAGGGGGCAGCTCTAGATTCTAACGGTATTTTGGGGAGGCCAGAGTAGATGGTCACGACATTCTCCTTCAGTTTGAAGATGCTGTGACAGGTCTGCCTTCTTACTTTTTTCGATTGTGGTGAACTTGTAGCTACTGCCAGGCTTGTGGCGTTGTGAGCATACCATATTCTTAGGCTGCTTACAGGTAGATTTCCTCTAACTTCTCTGACCTTTTACTGCAACTTGATTATGTCCATTGTTGATGAATGCATTTTTGTTATGAGATACTGTGACTGTATAAGATTCTGAAATGTAAGAATTCTTTAAAGATTTTAGGTAGATTGTTTCCCTCTTTTAGAGCAGTTATTGAAGTCTTGAGTTATTGATCCCTTCCTTGTCATTTTCCTGTAGATTTTCTTTTTTCTTGGTTTAATTAGCTACGGTGATGAAGCGTGAATTGTTAAGTAAGAAAAACGCCCTTACTTAATTATGTTTGTGTAAAGTCATTTCTGTGTTTTCAAAAATATTTCTCAGAGTTGACTTTCCAGCTTTTTCCTTTATTCGTGTTCATTTGGGAAATAGAGAAATGGTGCGTAGTTCCCCATTTTTTTAGTATTTATTTGTGGAACATAAAAAGTAAAATAATTTTACACTTGCAGATAATCCTGCTGTGACTGACTCCCTCCGCAGACAGAGGACACCCACCCGTTCAGCCACATCTTTCTCTAGTTGTTGCAGGATAGGTCATTCTTATTTATTTTCCTTGCCCTTTTCCCCCGCCCCAACCATCGCAGGAATTCCGGGGAGAAAAAAGAAGAGATGGGTAAAACTGGTTTGCCTCAATCAGAAGGGAATAGTAGTCAGGTGTAAGGAATAACTGGGCCCATTCCTAACCCAGCTTCAGGGATTTTTTTTGCATAGGGAATCCTCCTCTCCTTTTACACATACTGAGGCATTGTAACCTTATTTCAGTCTTCTTTTCATTCCTTCTCAGTGGTGCCTCTCTTAACTCCTCGGGGTATTTGTCATATAGTAATGCCCCCAAGTCCAAAGTAGACATTTATTCATGTGATGCATATGTAAAGTGTTGACTCTGTCAGGCCTTTTGCTAAGTTGTGGGAAGCCCAGATAAGCGATTAGGATTCATGGGGGGCAGCAGACATACTAACCAAGAAGAAGATTGTGTTTTCCTGTGTATTATGCTAAAATAGAGGAATTGGCAAAGCGTGTTTCTAATTTTTTTTCCACTGAGCAGGGAAGGTTATTTTTCACCATTCTGAACACTTTTCCATTCCATTTCTTATGGGTAGCATTTATTGAGGTGTGTTTCTCGCTCTCCTAGTCCATGTGGCTTTGGAACTGTGCAGTGAATGACTCCGAGGTTCCTTAGTCTTATTCCAAATTAAAGGCTACACTGGGGCATTGGTCCACATACCTGTCTTGGGAAGGTTTGGGAAATCGTGGTGGTCAATCACCAAGGGTCCTAAATGCCTGTGGGCTCCTGCACCTCTAGGAGGAGGTAAGTGTGTGTATGGGTAGATGGTTGCTTTAGAACCAATCAGTTGTGCCCAGGACACCATTGTAACACTTGCGAGCAAAGCATAAAGGCTGATGTAAGCTCTTAAAGGAGAGAGGGGGGCAGAGTGAGGGCATCGGAGAACATGGGCTGAGGTAGGAAAGATTAGGAAGTTGCTGCACGTCTTGTCTCAGGACACTGGACGATGAGTGATTTGAGGCACACGGTACAGTAGAACATACAGTACAAAAAAGTCACAGCATGTCTGTGCTGGAGCCTCCTCTAGCAGCTCCCGCACTGTGGAATGCAGAAATCTAAATGGAAGATGTTGTGTTTTTCTACTTCGATCTTCTCACTAAGCATCATCTCCCAGAAATAAAGTCCACAGTGTTTATATCGGTGCCTGGCCCACAGAAGGCCTTCTGTAAATATTAGTTCCCTTCCTCCTTTCTTCTTTTGCAAGTCATTTCCCTGCATCAGTGAGGCTTCCGTAGCCTGGCGAGTTTGTTTTGGAAGTAGTCTTAGGAGGCTTATGTAACGTTAGGGAAGGAGGAAGGATAGGAGTTCAGGGAGCATCTGGTCCAAAAGCAGAGAGTGGGAAAGGAAGCAGGCTCAAGGAAGCCTCTTTCACCAGTCCCGGTGGCCCACACCTTGCACCAGGTACGACAGTAACATAAAGCTGTTGGTCTGTAGCTGGGTGACGGGGCTGGTGCTGCCTGCACAAAGATGGCATAGAGGAAGAGGATGGGTCTGATCACTAGCCGTGGGGCTCAGTCTTTATCAGTCGGTCACCAGCTTTGATACCTGGGGCAAGTCACTTAAACTCCCTAAATAAACCTCAGTTTCCTTATCTGTAAAATGGGATGATGATAATACCATGTCAGAGGGTGCTTTTAAAGATTAAATGAGATAACCTGCCTGAAGCGCTTAGGATGGTGCCTGGTGTGCAGTGAGGGCTGTGCCTAGCAAGGAAGAGAGGGACTGGTGGATTGAGACCAGGGAAAGTGGGTGTTGGCCAGCCGCCTTACTTGCTGTTTCTCACATGCTGAACTCACTGTCACTTCTGGGTCCTCACACTTGCCCTTCCCTTGGCTTGGAAGCTTCTTCCCCCTGCACCCCTCCCTCCAGGTCTCTGCTCAAATGGCTACCTGCCAGAGAGATGACCTCTAACCACCCATATAATAGAGTGGCATATCCTGCTGCTGCTTCACAGCCCTTAATTCTACCTGAAGAAAGGGGCTTGGCTTTGCTCACTGCTCTCTCCACACTGCCCAGACAGCACCTGGCGCATAGTAGATGCTCTTGGCATATAGTAGATGCTCATAGTAGATGCTCATAGGAGAAATCAGGCACTGGCAAACTTGTTCAGTTAAGGGGGCCAGATAGTAAGTATTTTGGGCTTCATGAGCCATATGGTCTCTGGGACAACTGATCAGCCCTGCTGATGTGGGCAGAGCGTGGATGGTATGTAAACGAATGGGTATGGCTGTGATCCAGTAAATTTGTATTTGTCGTGTGGGCTGCAGTTAGCTGATCCCTGCAACATCAAGGAGTGGTGAATGTCAGGAATGAACATTCAGTGGCTGTGGTGGGCTTGGGCTTGGTGGCAATGGGGCCCTCTCAGCAGTAGGGGATGACCATGACCATTACAGGAACTGGAGGACAAAGAAAACCCATAGCCCTGATGGTGAGGCAGTCTGGCTTCTGGTAGCTGTGATGATACAAATGGATGGGGATGGTGTACTTCACCAGCCAGACCAGTCCAATGGGCATGGCCTTGTAGAAGAGAGCTATGCTTTCACATTTTGTGAACTGGTGTTTGTTAATCTTTGAATAAACATTTAAATGGCCGAGGAATTCATTGTTTAAAATCCACATATAAGGAGAAGGAAAGTAATCTATCTACCTTTAAGTTTTATATACAAGAACCCTAGATTTATTAAAAGGAAGACTATATGCACAGAGTGCAGTGTTCTGTTCTTGGCTGATTTCAAGCTCAAACTTGAAACTTTCCCTAATTTAGCACGGCTCTTGATTCCAGCCTTTAGATCCACAGGCAAGTCTCAGGCAAGAGTGGAAAAATAAAGACCTGGGGCATGGGAGCCAGAGCTGGGTCAGATGCTGACTGCTGAATTGCTTTCTGGGTCCACCTGCTCAAGTCTGTTTCAGACATGGTCAGATGTCAGTGTGTTCATGCTCTCCGAAGGTAGGGACTGATTGGCTCTCTACCTTGTTTATTGGGTTGGTTTTGGTTTTGGTTTTGATCTTTAGTGGCAGGGAAACAGAATTGTTTCTTCTTATTGGCTAAAGTAAGTATATATTTTCTTTAAAGATAGATTTTATTCATTTTTTAAGATTTTTGTTCACTTATTTTTGGCTGTGTTGGGTCTTCGTTGCTGCACACGGGCTTTCTCTGGTTGCGGTGAGCGGGGGCCACTCTTTGTTGCGGTGCGGAAGCTTCTCATTGCGGTGGCTTCTCTTGTTGCGGAGCACGGGCTGTAGGTGAGCGGCTTCAGTAGTTGTGGCTCGCGGGCTCTAGAGTGCAGGCTCAGTAGTTGTGGCGCACGGGCTTAGCTGCTCCATGGCATGTGGGATCTTCCTGGACCAGGGCTCGAACCCGTGTCCCCTGCATTGGCAGGTGGATTCTTAACCAGTGCGCCACTAGGGAAGCCCTAAAGTAAGTATATTTTTAATAGTAGTTTTAGAATTCTTGTTTATAGACATGATTTAAAAAAGATGATAGAACTCTCAGTCCTCTTCAACTCTTCTTGTTGCTGTGTTGGTCTTATTTACGCAACTCTACCCAATCCTTGGGGGCTGATTTGAGAACTCAAGGGATTCTTGACCATGAATTATCTTCTGTCTGTTTTTACTACACTGGCTTCTGTTGAATACTTCTCTTAGCAGAGCTATGAACCTGTACCCAAAGGCAAGATCTTTTCCTCGCCTGATTTCAGCTGGTTGTTGGGAATGTCTTGATTTGTCCTTGACTCCTGGAACCTGGAGAAGAGTTTTCTTCCCAGCAAGTGTGGGGTTGGGGGCTCTGAACAGAGAGCTCCTGTTTGGAGCCAGACCCTTTTGTAGAGAATAGATAAAAATATGTGAGTTCCCAGTAATGGTTGGTCAGCCAATCAGACTTTTCAAGGACATCAGTAATCAGAAGATCAAAGTGATCAAGTTACTCCTGCACTCATGACCCAAGTGAATAGTAGACTATGAAGTTAAGACGGATTCCTTTCTGAGAGTCTATCAAGCTATTCATTGCTCCTTCTTTCTCCTTTTTCTTCTGTCTCCCTCATTACATTTCCTCCCCTCTCCCTTCCTCCTCTTACATGTCTTTCTGAGTCATTTTCTCCTTCCTATGTTTCTCTAGTTCATGTTCCCCTGGGGGCCTAGTAGGTTAGACCTGGCCTACTCTTGGGGTCTGGGAGTCCACGTGGTGGATGACGACTTGGGATTCAGCCCTGGGATGGTGTGACCAGACAGAGGAGAGCTGGGCTGTTAGCACCATGACCTAAAGCTCTAAAGCAAGCCCTGAAGCCTGGCTGTGGCTCCCAGCAGAGGTGGGGCAGACGTGTGGCTGTTCACTGGGCTGACAGGCAGGAGGCATTGAGGTCAGGCACTGGGTTGGGATCTGGTCCCCAGCAGGCTGCGTTTCAGAGGTAAGAGTCAGTCAGTGCCAGACCCTGGGCACAAGGCGGCCCCCAGACCTTGAGTTCTGGGGTCCCAGGCCAGGGAGAGTAGTAATTGAGAAGCAGAGACTCAGCCCAGGGATACAGGGTAGACAGCTGGGCGGACCCTGTTCAGCTAGAGATCCAGGAGTAAGTGCGATTTGGTGCTGAGCCAGGGGAGCTACTGACTGAAGGTCTTGGGATTTCTTTATTTAGAATTGTGGACTATATTCATTTCTAAGTATTTAATACATTTAATGTTATATAATTATTTATTTATTATGGGTTATGTTTGCTAAGAGAGAAGATTGTTAGGCTCTGTGGTGAGAGCGGGACACATCCGGAATGGAAGCATGAGGTGACACGGAGCGTGGGAGCCGACAGGGCGTTAGCGTCCTTGAACAGGCCTTGTTGGATCACTTTCTCCTCTCCCCATCTCCCTGTCCTTTCTCCCTCAGTCCTTTCTTTCTCTTTCTTCTCCATTCTCTGCACACTCTCTGGTTATCTTTTCCCTCTTGAAGAAGAAATGAAGCTGATAAAAATAGTTGGCGTGGGCCTGCACCACCCCCCATCCCCAGAGCCCTCCTTTGAGTTCTCTGTTTGCCAATTTCTCAGTGACTGTTTTTCCTGTCCTTCTAAAATGTTTCCATTTTAACCAGGTGAGGCCCCTGAGCTGCTGAGAGCATGTGACTCATGCTTCTGAGGAATGTTTTTCTGAAGAGAGTTTATTTTGTCTCTTGGGTCAGGGTTCGGTTTGCTACCACTACCCATGGCAGACTTCTTCAAACAAACCTTTCTTCCTCTTAATGTAAAATCACGAAATGAATATTTATACGTTTGTCCAGTTAAAGGGCTTACACATTATTTTACAAGAAGAGCATATTTTGAAGTTTCTCCCAGACACTTGTGGAGAGTTTTTTGTTTTGTTTTTTCTTTTTTTTTGGCGGTACGCGGGCCTCTCACTGCTGTGGCCTCTCCCGTTGCGGAGCACAGGCTCTGGACGCGCAGGCTTAGCGGCCATGGTTCACGGGCCCAGCCACTTCGCGGCATGTGGGACCTTCCCGGACCGGGGCACGAACCCGTGTCCCCTGCATCCGCAGGCGGACTCTCAACCACTGCGCCACCAGGGAAGCCCGAGAGTTTATTTTTAAGGTCAATAGATGTTACTGATCAGAAGTTCTAGTGCTTGATTTTTTTTCTTTTATGGTTCTGGCAAAATGAAGCGGGTGAAGAGAGGAAATGGAAAGGGGAAGAGAAGAAACATTTTAGCGTTTTCTCTTCCTAGGAACTTGCTACTGATCACTTAACTTAATCCACAAGAGTCCTGTGAGGAGGAAGTAATTTTCCTTATTTTATAGGTGAAGTTATCATTCGCCCCCTGTAAGTGGCTGAGTGCCGTCCCAGCTGTAGGCTTGCCTCACAGCCCTGCCTCCCCCTCTCCCCTGTTTTCTGGTCCCCTCAGGAAATGGGATGTGATGCTCGCACTGCTCTTAGACACCTGCCATGGTGGGGCGGTTGGTGCCTTAAGAAGGACGGATGTTTAGGGTCAGGCTGCGTGGCACCGATGATGGAAGAAACTCTGCTCTTCCTCCTACACACCTCCTCTCAGAGAAGGTTTAGCTGCCAAGTATTCTCCTTGGTTGGTTTTCATTTAGTTGAAAAAAAACACTTGTCTTTCGGTGCTTATTTCGCATTTTTCATGTTCCTTCTCTTTCCGTCTCTGGGGCAACAGCAGATCCTTCCTCCTGCCGTAACACAAAATAGTTCTTCTCAGCCTCAGACCCTGTGGACTCAGGTATTTCCCCTCTACGGTACTTAGCACAGCAGCTTCTCAACAAAGAGGATTCTCCTCATACGTCCTACTCAGACCAACTTGTTTAGAACATAATTTTTTTTCTGTACCCCATTAAAGAAAAGCTTGAAAAGCCCAAGCTAGAAGGAAAAATACCAAGTGTTTACACACCACTCTGTGTTCCTTCAGGCACTGGCTTCAGGGTCCCGGAGAAGACCATAGTCTGTGTGAGTGAATGATAGTTAACTCCTTTCTGTGTTTCAGGCATTAAGTGACACCGCATGGCTTAGCCAATACAGTAAGGACCGGAAATTAACTAGGTGCTAGACCACAACTCTGCTCAAAGCCGGTACAATCCCTCATACCTAACTCCTTTGTTACATTTGCCATGTTGTTTCATGGCTGTGCTTTTGTGTCTGTCTCCTGCACTCTGGTAGAAGTGTCCTAAGGAAGATGACTATGTGCATTCTGGTTTTTATCTTCAGCCCTTAGCGCGATGTCTAGTTGTTAAAACAAGTCTTGGTTGATAAAGCATTTATGAACAAAACCCATAGAAAATCCTACAAGTCAATTATAATAGAGTGGTAGATACCAGCAGGACTGCAGGAGTAGGTAAGGGGAGCAAGGTAACAGATTGTAGGTCTGGAAATCCGGGTTCTGGTCAGGATTCTCGCACCAGAAACCTAGGCGGTTATCTTTGCAAACCTGGGCGATTGACTTGGCTGGGCCTCTGTCTTCTGAAAAGCAGGAAATTAGACTACAGGTGATTGGATTTTGCGATTCTGTAATTCTGACTTGAGGATTTCAGCTAAGAAGTCCTAGAAACCGCTTCTGTAGACTGCCAATTAGGATTGAACTAGATCATTCAGATTGGTTGACACCAGAGTGTAAGACCCAGCCTTCTCTGCGGAGCCTTCTAGGACCGAGGATGAAAGAGGGAATTAAAATCAACTTTCTGGGGCTTCGTGTGCTTTGCTGCTGTGAGCCTCTCTCACGGTTTGGAACAGTGGAAGGACCATGGGCTTTGGAGTTAGGAATCTTGGGCTTGATTCCTTTTGTACCTCCTGTGGAGCTGATAACTTTGGAAGGGTTAATGTTCCCCAATGTATTTGCCCATTGGTAAAATGGGACTACTACTACTACCTGCCTGGGGGTCTACTCTCCCCACCAGAGGGGGAAGCTGGCACAGAATGTCAAGTTTTGTGGCGTCGTGGAGATTTTCCCCTCTGACTCTAAGTGCAGGGACAGTGACTGGTAAGGAGTATATTCTCTGCCTGCTTTGTTAACCGCGGTCAGAAACTTTATAGTTATGTTGCTGATGGGGACATGATGGTGCCGGGGGAATTTAATGTCTTCGGATAAGTAAACGACTTCAGGCAGAGATCAGATCCCTAACTAAAGGTCAGAGACACATCTAGAATATTAAAGTGACAGGAAAATATGTGATATGTATGCAAAGTCAAATCAGTATATTCCCTGTGCTTCCCCAGTGTCATTGTTTCTAAATTAAGAAGCGCTATGTTTCGAAATACTGTAATATAACATTAGCTCTGTTTTCTCATCTGCAGACAATTGAATTTAACGCTTAATGTACCCATCACAATTAAACGCCTGCCGCGCCGCGCTTTGTCGTTGGGACTGTGATGATACAGCTGGCGGTGTGTGTGTTGGCGGGGGCATGTTCATAAGCAAAGGAATTAACTTTCTTGAAGCTGAGTTGACAGACAAAAGCGAGATTGTGGTTTCAAAGTGCTAATTTGCATATTTCTCTCAGGAAGGAAGAAAGAAAATCAATTCTCTTAAGAGATGAAACTAGTGGTGCAGGTCTGTTTAGGAGAATGCCACTGTAGTTCGATCTACCAATGTATGTTAGGATGTTTCTGAAACACTCTGTGTATTGCTAATTGAAGTTTGTGATTCAAAGAATTAATTACAAAACTGAAGATGGAAAATGATATTGGTATCTAGTACATCTTTTGGTTTAAATATGTTCTATTGATGTAGTTTTCAAAACATGGATGTTCATTGAGACAGTGAAATGCAATAAACGGCTAAATAGGTTGGGTAAATTAATGTGGCTCAGGAAATGGTTTGCTTAACAAATCTTGTTGACATGAACAATTCTTGCTTAGATTCTATCTATGCTCTCCGTTTGCCCCCCACTTCTTGTTCTCAAAAGGTTTTAAGATGACCTACAGTAACACATAACTCAGCAAGATGAATGAATAGCTTAAAAATAGGTGCAGTTAGACAAAAGAAAAGCAAGTATAGAGCAGAGTTCCGTAACAGTGACATTATGGATGTTGTATGCTGGATAATTCTTTGCTGCTGGGGGCTCTCCTGGGCTTTGCAGAACATTTAGTAGCACCCTTGGTCTCTAGCCACTAGATCCCAGCACATGCCCTGTCCCCTTTATGTTGGACAAACCAAAAATGGTTCCAGACATTGCCAAACGTCCCCCAGGCAATAAGATTACCACTACTTGAGACCACTATAACAATATACCGTAGAGTGGGTGCCTTATAAGCACAGTTTATCTCTCATAGTTCTGGAGGCTGGGAAGTCCAAGATCAAGCCATTGGCAGATACAGTGTCTGGTGAGAGCCTGTTTCCTGGTTCATAGCCAGACTTTTTTCTAGCTATGTTCTCACGTGGTGGAAGGGGCAAAGGAGCTCTATGGGATTTCCCATTCATGACGACTCTGCCGTCATGACCTAATCACCTCCCAGAGGTCTTACCTCCAAATACCATCATTTTGGGGGGTTAAGGGTCAACATATAAATTTGCGGTGGGGGCACAAACATTCAGTCTAGCAGAGGGTAAGGTGAAATCCAGTGAGGTTACTGCAGGTTACAACCAGATCCATGAAGTCTTGATGGAGACTGGACAGTCCACACTTGCTGGTGATGGACTGCAAGCTTTGTCCTATGATTTCAAGTGGCTGAATTAGAGGAACATGATTAGTTATATGGTTCATGGGCTTCCCAGGATAAAAGAAGACCATAACCCAGCAGAAGCAGAGCTGTTTCTAGTGCAGAGAACTGACAGCATTTTCTCCAGGTTTCTGTCTCTCCAGCTGGAATGAAGCTCCTAGTGGACAAGGATTTTTGTCTGTTCTGTCCACTGTTGTGCCCAGAATACCTGGTTCCCAGCTGCTTAATATTTGTATAGAGATGAGTCTTGACAAGGAGGATACTGTTCAATATGGGCCCTTATGTTTATGGAAGAGTGGCAGGACTTACAGAGGGCTACTTCTTACAATATCGTTAAATGGAAACATGCATTCTGGGTGGCATAGTCCAATATGAATGTCAGCAAATTCAGTTAAATGGGCCCCAGTAAAATATGGTCCAAGATTGTAGCTCTCTCAGTGTCTGATTCGATCTATAGTAAGATCTTAGGATGCTGGGGGAAGGGAGGTTGTATATTCTTCAGGCAGTGGTGAGAATGTTAAATATTTTCTCTCTATTCTTTGAGTCAACAGGCTAAGGCAAGGGGAGACTTGAGCTGTGATGACAGTTACTATCAACATTATTACTTAGTGCTTGTATGTGCCAAGGCCTGTGTCAGGCCCTTTTTATCCATCCTCCCTCTGCGTCCTCACCACCTCTGAGGCCCATACTTCCGAGAGAGGAGTTAAGTAGCATGACAATGGGATTCTGTGCCTGAGAATTCACATTGAGAGTAGGCCCCTCACCTCATGCATGCTGAGAACCCCATGATCAAGACCCAGGAGGCTGTGCTCTAGAGCACAGCACAAAAATTACAACCTAAAATAATTTTATTTATTATTTTTATGTTTTAGTTATTTCTTGTCTTGGCCTGAAATAATTTTAAAGCAGTTCATTCAAACCAAGTTCTCATTTGAGCCATAAAGAAAAAAAAAAAAAAAGACAACTCAGTAAAACTATAATCAGTTTAATTTCCTTGCAAACCATTTATGATGAAGTACACATACAGAGATGTTTCCGAATGAAGTAACTTCTGCATGGGGATGTTAATAGCCACCACAGCTAATACTTATTGCACACATACTGTATTCTCTGTATTGTTTTAAGCGCATATATGAATTCTTTTAAACTTCACAGCCACCTCAAGAGATAGGTAGTATTCTTACTGACATTTTGCAGATGAGGAGACAGGCATAGAAAGAGTTAAATGTCCTAATTAGATAGGAAGTGTTGGCATTCCTGGCCACTGAGGAATTAGTATGAAAACAATAATGACTGTCTTAACTATAGAACCCTATCAAATTTCAAAATGTTGTTTATAGGACTTGGTTTAAATGTAAATAAAATCCAATTTTGCAATAAACTCATTTCAGGTTGCCAATTTGATTGCTTTCTGGATGGAGGCAATAGAGCAATTCATTAAGATTACGAGCATAGTCTATGCAGTGTTACAATTCTTCATTTATTTTCATATCTTTGGTTTCTTAGAATATTTAAAATCAAGAAACAGAATAAGTGAACAGTGTCTTCATAACCCTAAGTTACTAGTCAATCTCTTTCTCTCTCTTTTTTAGCATAAAAAAGACTTTACTGTCAGACCCTATTATGTATGAGGTGATCCCTCTGAACTAATGAACTTTGGCCTTAGGGCACATGCATTCTGGATGGGTCTTTAAAATGCAGGTGCCACATCTTGGGAATGAATAAGGAATTACTGAAAGGAGGAGCTGATAGACACAGTGATTATGCTACTTAGGATAGATTTAAAAGGTCGAATAATTCATTATTTAGGAATCACCTTCAGAGGTAGCAGTGTTCGAAAATTAGCATATTAGTTTGTATATAGAAAAGATTCTTTGAAAAGATGCCATTTGCTCTAACCTAAGGGCCTTTTTCATATATGAAGTGTTCAACTTTGTCAAAATGCTAGACTCCCTTCAGCATTTTTACCTTGAGTAACATTTAATATTATAAGTTGATCCTGTTTTTTTCCAGTAATCAGAATCCTTTATTGCATATGTTTTTTTATTTTTTGTTTAATCTAAATACCAGAGATTTGCAATTTGTTCTCTCAACAAATATTTATGAGGTGCCTTTTAAGTAGAGCAGTGGACAAATGGTGGACAAAACAGAGTAGTATGTAATTTCATGTAACTTACATTCTAGTGGGAGAAGAAGGACAATAAACAAATATAAAAGGTCTAACATGTTTGTAGTGATAGATGCTAAGGAGAAAAATTGAAAAGGGAAAAAAGTGATGGGCCTACCCTTTGTAACCAAGCAGGACCCTATGGGACCTTCCCAGGACAGAATTCTCCCCCATATCCTCTGCTTTAGCTCCTCTCTGAAGTACCTAGATGGTTGTATCTGATGTATATTTCCTGAGTTTTTCAGATACTAGAACCACCACCAAATGGAAGAAAATTAACTGCTTGATGATCATGAGCTCCTAGCCCCCAGACCTTCTGGCACCTAAGGATTGATTACCATCAACCAATCAGAGAATTGTGCATGGGCTGATGACAAACCCTGGGATACCCCTCCCTCAGCTTGCCTTTAAAAATGCTTTGCTGAAACCCTTCAGGGAGTTTGGGTTTTTTGAGCATGAGCCACCCATTTTCCTTGCTTGGCCGTGCGATAAACCTTTCTCTGCTCCAAATGCCAATGTTTCCATTTATTTGACTTCACTGTACATGGGGCACACAAACTTGTGTTCAGTAACGCTTTTACGTAGGGCCATTAGAGAAAGGCCCCCCCCCCACCCCTCGAAAGAGTAACCTTTTAATAGAGACCTTTAGGATGGGGGAAACATGGTAGCTAATATCTGGAGTGTATCCCAGGTAGAGGAAGTAATCAGTGTAAAGGTCCTGGGTGGTGGGGAGATGCCTGGGGCTTTTGAGGTCTGGCAACAGATGGAAGTGGAGTGAGTGGAGTAGTAGGAGCTGGGTTCAGAGGGATAGGGGTAGAGGTGGTAGGACCTTGTAGGGCATTGTCAAGACTTTGGATTTTGTTCTGGGTGAAGGGGAGGTCATGGGAGGACTCCAAGCAGAGGATCCAAGCAGAGGAAGTCATGGGAGGACTCCAAGCAGAGGATCATAAGCCTTGGCTTATGTTTTAGAAGGGTCACTGACTGCTGTGCTGAGAAGTAGGATGGAAGCAAAGAGATCTCTTGGGAGGCTATTTCAAGAGAGATCCGGAAGGCAGAGACAGGAGTGGTAGCAGTAAAAGTGGTGAAGTGATTGGGTTCTGGATATATTTTAGAGGTTGAGTTAGGGGATTTGCTGATCAGCTATAGAATAAGAAAGAGAAGTTTAGAATAAGTGTAAGGTTTGTGACTTGAGAAGCTAGACAGAAGGAGTTGCCATTTACTGAAGTTGGAAAAATCTCTTTAGTTTCCAAATAACAATGGTTATGTGAACATGTAAATGAGAGAACTTGTGTGCTTGGGCAGGAAAGTGTCTGGAGATGAGGCTGGAGAAAGCTGTCAGTTAAGAAGGCTGCAAGTTCAGTGTTCATCGAAAGGTGTAATAGGCCTTTTTAGAAAGAGATGGATGAAACTGTGGGATATAGCCATAGAAGAAACACATGGTCCATGTTCGGAGACAGTGGTAGTGGTTGTGGTGGTGACGGCAGAGACACTAAACAGAATAAGACCCAGTCTTGTAAATGATTTGGCTTTAATTCAGATTCACTGATGGCAGAAGCCACCGTGTAATTGTGGTGGACTCTTCTGTTTTACTCATCCTGATAGTTGTAAAACAGCAAACAATGGTTGGCGATGATCAATATAGAAGATAGATATAGATTTCTGGTGATGAGCATTTCTGTAGGACTGGTAATTTTGGAAACTTTTCCCCAAGTCTGGATCAGACTTACAGTAGTTGTGTACAACGTTTGTTCTCTAGGACGCTCACATGTTTCCTGTGATAAACTGCTAGCAAAATTATTACTGAAATGCAAATCAAAACTACAATGAGGTATCGTCTCATACCAGTCAGAATGGCCGTCATCAAAATGTCTATAAATAATAAATGCTGTAGGGGGAGTGGAGGAAAGGGAACCCTCCTACACTGTTGGTGGGAATGTAAGTCAGTGTAGCCACTATAGAGAACAGTATGGAGGTTCCTTAAAAAACAGAAAGAGTTACCATGATCCAGCAGTCCCACTCCTGGGCATATATACGGAAAAGACAAAAACTCTAATTTGAAAAGATACACGCACCCCAGTGTCCACAGCAGCACCATTTACAATAGCCGAGACATGGAAGCAACCTGAGTGTCCATTGACGGATGAATGGATAAAGAAGATGTGGTGCCTATATACAATGGAATAGTGTTACTCAGCTGTAAAAAAGAATGAAATAATGCCATTTGCTGCAACATGGATGGACCTAGAGATCATACTAAGTGAAGCAAGTCAGTCAGATAAAGGCAGTTATCATATGATATCAATTATATATGGAATCTAAAAAATGATACAAATGAAGTTACTTACAAAACAGAAACAGGCTCACTGACATAGAAAACAAACTTAGCAAAGGGGAAAGGAGGCTGGAGGGATAAATTAGGAATTTGGGATTAACAAATACATCCTACTATATATAAAATAGGTAAACAACAAGGACATACTGTATAGCACAGGGAACTATATTCAATATCTTGTAATAATGTAATGGGACAGAATCTGATAAAGATTGTGTGTATATATACTTATACATGGGTGTGTGTGTATATGTATGTGTGTGTGTTTAACTGAACCACTTTGTTTTACCTGAAACATTGTAAATCAACTATACTTCACTTAAAAAAAAAAAAAAACCTGCTAGCAAGAGAGGTCGCTTACCTGTAAGAGTTAAGTTTGGTCCCTGTCTGTCTGACTTCCAAATTCAGTAATACGCAGATGCACCTCTACTGTTTTGTGGCTATTGGAACTAAAAGCGGTTAAGAAAACTAAAGGTAGGTAGTTTTGAGGAAAGCTAGTCTACCACAAATCAATGCTTGCCATCAGCGAATGAAGTACAGAGAATGTGTTTCAGCCCGGGATACTTTGTGGCTAGCGGTGTGCTAGGGAGTAGGGTCTGGCTCTCCAGGAGTCCACTGACTGCTTGGTGAGCGAAATTAGAAGTATTCAGAGCAAGTATGACAAACGCAGGCTCAGATGTCCTTGAACATGAGTGAAAGTTGTAAAGACAACCTCTGTCTTTAGTTGAATTCCTTGTGGTGTGGAGACTTTGGAAAGCTTGGAAAACATTAAACTGGAATCATTCAGAGGGCAGTGTCCAAAGTGATATGTTGACTGTCTGCCTTAAGCTCCAGGGTCTGATGAAATGTTTTAAAGGGATCATGAGTGTTTGAATCAGGACAAAAGATGAAAAATAAATTGCAAGGCTGTAGTGGACCATTTTGAGAAGCTCTGACTAACTGTAGAAAGAAAAGTAGAGCGACTGACAACACAGCAAATTTGGAAAAATGATATATTTAGAGAGAGCGCTGTTGAGAGTGTGATTTTGATGTGAGGAAGAAAATGGGATCCTGGAACATGGCGCAATGCTTATGGGTTTTTCTGCTTATATTGTGTTGGGAACATTTGCAGCCCTCACAGTTCACTGCCTCGATTTTGCCAGATTTAAAATAATACTCCTCTCTTGGGGTTGTGATTCTGATTAAAAAACTCTGGCTGTTGGACTAATAGCTCATGACTCTATATGTGATGACATGGATTTTCTTTTTTATTTGCCTACACTTTCTCCTTGACTTCCTTCTCTTTCTTCTACACTTGTTTCAGGTCTTTTATGGCTTTGTTGGAAATATGTAAGGAGATCACATAATTCCTCCTTAGGAATTATCTTCTCTCCTCTGCTTACTTTTTTCACCCTCTGTTAATTAGCAATACAACAAACTTCCCCAGAGAAATTAATTATAATTCCACAAGCTGAAAAATTTAACTTCGGGTGAAAAATAAGTAGCAGAAGTTGGTGAACCGTAAACAATAAATATTTGTATTTAATGCAGCTGCCACTAGTAATTAAGAGAAAATGACTAACTGAAATGGACCCTAACTCACTTGGTTATTCTGAGGGGTTCTTGGTGCACTTATGCGAGTAGTAGCGATTCTGGGGCATTTTGTTGAATGTCTATGACACATTGCCACCTTGTGGCTGCATGTTTTTCTTTCGCTGTAAAAGCAAATTTTTAATATTAAGTCCACGTATTTTATTTTTTCCCTAGTATTTATACTTCCCTTGATAACAGAAGATTTGAGACATCTTAGAAGAATACATTTAATACAGGGCAGGAGAATTTAAGACAGTGTCCTTGTTATTTGAAGAGGCAGGCCAAAGTATTGAGGGGTAAAAATCCACAATGTCTGCAACTAACTCTCACTATAGGGGTGGTAGGGCAAAGAGAAAGGGGGGGTGGAGAGAGAGAGAGAGGGAGGGGGGAGGGAGAGAGAGAGAGAGAGAAGGAGTAAAAGTCATGGGCGGAAGTTAACAATTCACCACTGGTCAAGGGAACATGGTTTTTATTATACTAATCTTACAACTTTTCTGTTGTTTCAAATTTCCTTAAAATTTCCCCAAAATATTGGCAGAAAAAAAAAAAGAAAAAAAAACGGGGATAAGGGCATAAAATAGAGCTAAGAAGGAGGCAAAATTAACCTCTGTGTTGTGTAATGGACTGACTGCATTTGGACCCCTGACTGGGTTCTGCGTTTTCTAGTAGCTGGTGTGTTACTGTCCAAGGTGCCCTTGCTACATTTCATTGTCTGTAAGGTTTAAGGGCAAAGTGTCTAACGCTAGACAGAAATTCGCTCTTGGAGGCCGTTCTAAGTAGGACGCGGATGTAATGAACAGCAGCCCTAACAAATACTTCCAAAAGTACAATCTGCAATTCCCTTTCCCTGCTGATCAGGGCAGGTCCTGGAGTGGATGCGCCTCTAGTTTGTTGAGGACCTCTCACTAAACTACTAAGTGGCAATGAAATACAGTAAAATACTGACTGGCAGTGAATTTCAGATGGTACTGATTGACAAGTGCTTGAAATCCAGCTGTTCTGTGTTTCTAATGAATACAGCTGAGCTTGGGGGAGAGTTGACATCATGTAACAGCTGAGTGAGCGTAGTCTATTTCATTTCAACTGGCTTGAGAGGAGTTACTCATAGGCAAGGTCAGATTTCTTTTTGTGCCATGGTTTTGAATATGCTGCATGGCATAGACAGACACATAGATGACTTCATCCATGAATTTCCTTTTCCTGTAAATGCACCCATGAGAGTCTTAATCTGAAAAAATTCTGACAGGTATAAGCAGATGACCTTCTTCCTACCCAGGAAAACAAAACAAATCTCAGTGAAGCATCCCTAAAAATGCCTAGCTTTGAGCAGTGTTACCCAACTCTTGTTTGTTTTTAAATTTCTATGAAGCTGGCTCTTCTCTGTGGCAGTTGGAATATCCATGAATATTTTTTGTACTTCATTTTTATTCTTAATAGCTATCTGGGTATATGCACGTGCACGTTAATATTTTTGTCTTTAATAACTATCTAGACACATATACACGCATATATACCTACCTGAAGGAGAACATTTTAAAACATAGGGCTCTATTCAGGTATGAGAGGTTTTCTTCTGAAAGCAGGACAGATATTGAAATAAGTGTTGTGACACAAGGGATTCTTTTGTAGAAAGCTGTCTTTTGAAGTGACTTTGGTTTCTATGACTCTTGTGACAGGTTTTCTTTTAAAAAGCTATGAAGTGGTATCAGGACATATTAATTTCCATTAAGGGCTGTGGTGCTTAGAAAGTTCCCTTCCCTACATATATTTGTGAGTACCGAAAGCTTGTGAATTTTCTTTTGTGAACAACTAAAGTGATCTATGGATTCTCTGTAGAATCTATAGAGCGATATTCTTCATTTTTTTTAGGAGGATCATGGCCCACAGAAAGATATATTTTACATAATGACTCTGGATACACACACATACATGTGTAACTTAACCATTTCATGAAATGATTCTTTTCCTTCCTTCATTGGACTCTGATAATTTCTGTTCTGCTGGTCACCATCTACTAAACTTGATTTCATGATCCACTAATACGCCATGACCCACTGATTCGCTTGAAAAACACAGCAGTGGAGGTTTTGCAGCAAGCCAGATACTTTTTCAGATGGAAGACCCAACAGTGGAACCCTGAAGTCTCTAAACCAGCCAAATTCAAAACAGTGTTAGGAGAGAGGGATTTAGAGAAGGAAAAGAGGGAAGAAAGTATGCCTGGTGGGGAGGGGTGTGGTGTCTTTCATTCTGGTTGAGAGCATCCCCAGGAAGTGATGTCACTGTCCTTCTCTCTGCAGCTTGACCACATACTATCCCCTCCGCCCATGCCATTTCGGAAATGCAGCAACCCAGACGTGGCTTCCGGCCCTGGCAAGTCGCTGAAGTTTAAAAGACAGCTGAGTGAGGATGGAAGACAGCTGCGGCGGGGAAGCCTGGGGGGTGCTCTGACTGGTGAGTCGCATGGGTGACTTGTTTAAGAGAGGGGGTTACATTTATACAGTACACTTGGCCCTCTGTATCCACGGGTTCCACATCCACAGATTCAACCACCTACAGATGGAAAATATTAAAAAAAAAAAAAAATTTCCGGAAAGTTCCCTAAAGCAAAACTTGAATTTGCCCTCTGCTGGCAACTATCTACACAGCATTTACGTTGTATTAGGTATTATGAGTAATCTAAAGATGACTTAAAGTATCCGGGAGTACATGCATAGTTGATAAACAAATACGGTGCCATTTTATATAAGGGACTTGAACATCTGTGAGAGTCCTAAAACCAATCCCCGTGGATAGGTGGGGACAACTGTAGTGTGTCCCCAATGACAGTGGAGTTCCCTGTGTGAAAATCAGCCCCTTAGAATGTACCTGCCCCTCCACAGACCATTTGGTACAACCTAATCCAATTCAGAGAGCCATTAAATTGAGGATTATATTAGTAAACTTAACTGAAGTATAATTTACATAAAATAAAACGTACCCATTCTAAGTGTACATGTGGATGGGTTTTAGCGAATTTACACCCCAGTGTAATTACCACCAAAGTCAAGCTATAACATGTTCCCTTGCCCCTTCTTTGGGCCTAGGCACCCCCCGAGCTGCTGTTCGTCACTATAGATTAGATTTATCTTAAGAATTTTATACTAATGGAATCATACATTGCATGCTTTTTTGTGTCTGGCTTCTTTCGCTCAGTTTGTTTTTAAGACGCATCTATGTTGTTAGGTGTATCCATAGTGTATGTTGAACCTCATAAGAAACCGCCAAACTGTTTCCAAAAGGGTACCATTTTACATTCCCACCAGCAACAGGTGAATGAACTAATTGCTCTGCATCCTTGGCCATCTGTGGTATTGCCAGTTTTTTTAAATTCTAGCCATTTAAATGGGTTAGTAGTCGTATCACTTTCTGTTTTTAATTTGTATTTTCTTGATGACTGAATGATGTCAGACATCTTTTCATGTGCTCATTGGACATTCATATTTCTCCTTTTGTGAAGTGCTTGTTTAAATTTTGCACCCATTTTTTTCCTTTCACCCATGTTTAAATTGTGTTGTGAAAATGTAATTACTTAAAAAATTAAAATCTAGAAAATCTATAGATAACTTTTATTGGCTTGAAAGATAGCCAAATTAAAATAACTTAAAGCATGTTTTTTTAAAAAATAATTTCCCGTATAAATTTTCATGTTATTAAACTTAATTTTAAATCACTGAAGGTTAGATTTCTGTTTTTTCATTCTGAGAGCTTTTTCCTCTAAATGTAAATATTTTAGAGAAACTTTATTGTTTTTTAACAATAAAGTTTTCTCCACATATGACAGTCTTGTCTGCCAGTTCATAAATGACCTGGAGAACAAGTTGAGTTCTTCATTTTTTTGGAGAATTAGGGATTTTGACTTTTTGGAGATGAAATTTCTGGGAGCAGAAATGCTTCTGTACCATGATCAGCGCAGAGTCTAGAACATGTGACCCACTGTGGCACACTGCTGAGGTGTAGGGTGAAGCTGACTTTAGGCCAAGGGGAAAAAATTCATCAAAAAATGGCTGCACTTCATTAAAATTAGGGCAAATATTCACACTTGAGTTTTACTGATGTTCTTTTAATGCTTGTTAGGACATTTTCCTTTGCTTTCATTTCTATAAATGCAGAATATTTGCTTTTTTAAGTAGGAGATCCTAAAGATTTAGTCTAACCCTTAGTTTTTTAGCAGGAGAAATTAAACCTTAACCGTTAAAAGGCTCACCCCTTACTTACTAATTTCACTTAGGGAATTTACTTACTTTGGTTAAACTTTTTGACCAATAGGAGGGGGGGAGTAATGGTTGCTCCAATTTTTGCTAAATCCGTTTACTTAAAACTTTAAAATAATGCAAAGGTATAGCACTTGATGCAGATATATGACCAGAAACATGAAATTTGGCCTTTACCTTTAAAAAATAAAAAAGAAAGGCTGAACTTGATTCCCATTTCAAAATCTCAGCAGCTCTAGCAATTCTAGCTAACCTTTTACAATTTAGCTTGAGACAAAATTATTTTAGTTAATTAATTTTTGGTCAGATAATTGTCAAAAACGTTTAATACTCCTTAGGAGAGCTTTTTAAAAAAAATCTCTTGAACATCAGCCTGTTTTAAAAAACAGTAGCTTGAAAGTGATTTTGGAATATGAAGAAAACATTCTTAGTTGGTCGTCTACATAGCTTAGCTGAGGATTTAATGAAGTAACACATACAAAGCAGTTAGCCCAGTAATGGTGGCTATTAGTATTGGTGCATAACAAATTGAATTTAGGATATTTGCAGTTTATGGATAACTTGGTCTTGTGAACATCAGTTTGAAACCCTTATCAACTGAGTTTCTGCTTTGTGTCAGGCACTGTGCTAGTATCAGGTGTTAGAGCAGCGAGAAGAAAGCATCATTCCTGATCATTAAGAAACATGGTTTCCACTAGTTTTAGGCAACTGTAAATAATCACATATGATCTTCCCTTGGAATAGACCTTGTCGCTAAACTTATGTCAAACTGGTTTTGACGTCATAAGTTTGTGCCTGATAGTTTCTGTAACTTTAAGACCAGCCGCCTTCCTATTGTTTAACTTTGTTTTATTCCAAGGTTTGTTTTCCTTTAGCAGTTTTCTACTGTTTTCTTTGAAACAAAGACTATGTGAAGGCTTAATTTATATTTTGAAAATTTTGCCACCCAATTAGCCTTTATAAGTTTCACTAAACCCTTAGGTCTTTGAGAGGAAGGTCTGTGACCTTTTCATCTATTCATCCCTAATGACAGCTGACACGAAGACTTTACTATGTGGCAGGCACAGCTTTTAGGGAATTACATTTATTGACTTATTTAATCCTTACAACATCTCTGTGCACTTATGAGGGAGGCACTCTTATACCCATTTTACACATGAGAACACTGAGGCACAGACAGGTCACGATGCTCAGAAACAGCAGAGCCAAGATTTGAACCCAGGTGTTGTGGCTCCACAGTCTGTACTTGTGGCCACTACACTGTGCCTAGTACAGCTGGTACCCAATAGGTTTTCAATATATTCCAGCAGGATTAGTTCGAGTAATTTTTTTTTTTTCAATTAATTGGAAAATTTGTGCTCAGTTAATATCTGGGGCTGACTCAATCTGTATGGATCCTGGTCCATTAATTACAATAGTAAATTAAAACTAGACAATTAAGACATAGTAAAAACTTTAAAATTTACATATTCCTTAATCCAGCCATTCTGTTCCTCAGATTTCATCACAAGGAAATAGTCGTGAATATGTGTAGAGAATTAACTTTAGTTATGTTTAGAGCAGCACCACTTATAATAATTAAAATCGCATATTATCTAAAATCTAGATATCTGGCAAAAGAATACTGGTGAAACATAATATGTAATACACATAAAGTGGAAAACAATTATAAACATTAAATCATGTTGTGAAAAAATACATTTTAACATTGAAAAACTCAATATATTTTTAATGGGAAATCTCATTGTTGAATGGACTCATCTTTTCATAGGACTTAATATAATTGTAATTAAATAATTATATATTTAATGAAAGGAAGGAAAACAACTCCTGTCTACTAAAGAGTTTTCTCAAACTGGGATTATGGTTGACTTGGTCCCCTTTATAATTGGGCAAGTGAAGGTTGCTACATGGCCCTTTTTATACCCTGCAATTCAATCCATGAGTTGCTTTTGCCCCTGAGTTTTTTTGTGGTATTAGGTGGTGTACCAGTTGACAACAATAATGCTACATAACCACAAAGTTTCACTTTCAGACAACAGTACATATTCCCTTTTTTCTCCTGTGGCTGCGGATCACCTGGGTTTTGGGTTATTTAACCTGGGCTCTGCTGTGATTGGTTCTAGGATGCAGTCTGGGTCTAGATCTGCTCCACGTGTCTCTCTTCTTCCTTGAGCCAGAAGCTACCCAAGGTATTATGTTCTCCTGGTAAGAGACAGGAGCAAGCGTGTGCACGTCCACCTGCACAGGCAGGTTTCAAGCCTCTGCTGGCACCATGTCTGCTAACTTTCCATTGGCCAAAGCAAGTCACATGGCCAAGCCCAGCATCAATGGGCAGAGGCATGCTCCACCCACCATGATACCTTGGCAAAGATGCAGATCTATAACACTCCCGGGGGGAAGCAAAGAATTGGCACCAATAATTCAGTCTGACATAGTTAGCTTTCGTCTCTCTTTAAAAACAGTCTTATAGAGTGAAAATATTTACATTTACCAATTTTTCAATTAAGAAAGTAATATGGGGCTTCCCTGGTGGCGCAGTGGTTGAGAGTCCGCCTGCCGATCAAAAAAAAAAAAAAAAAAAAAGAAAAGAAAATAATATGTGTTCCATGTGGACAGTTCAGAAAATACAGAGCACCATAAAGGAAAAAGCTGTAAGCCCATAATTCTACCATGCAGAAACCCTTGATGGAACTTTTGACATTTTCTTCCTCAACTAAAATTTTGAATGACTAACAGGATTAGATCAGAGGAAAAAACAACCAGTACCTTTTACGCAGGGCTGGTGTTTAAACAACAGACCTAGTGTTCACCATGCCCATCCCTGCCTGGATTTTTTTTCTTTTTTTGAAGCTGATGATGTTTTATATCTTCATGGCCTGCAGTTTGCTAAATAGGCACCCCGAAGCATCGTGTAAACATTGACTGAGCTTTGCAGCCCCCTGATGAGAAATAGAAGCATTATTCAAATCATACGGATTCTTAAATCTGGGCCTAAGTGGTAATGTGCCTGACAGTTCACAGCAAGGAAGCTGCAGAATGAAGGGCAGAACCTCAGGATCTTGACTCCTGGCTTCTTGATATGCAAATGATTGCCCTAGGAGATATGGGGATATATGTATATGTATAGCTGATTCACTTTGCTATAAAGCAGAAACTAACACACCATTGTAAAGCAATTATACTCCAATAAAGATGTTAAAAAAAAAAATGATTGCGCTGAATCCTACTCCTGCATTCCACAGCTGTGATGTTTGTGTGTTGTAGTCCTAACACGCAGAAAATGAAGGAAGACTTCCTTTTCTTATGCAGAGAATTGTGGTTTTCAAAACATATTTGGGTTGTTTGGAATGTAAAACAAAGAGGAATCTTTGTATGTGTGTCACTTGCACACAATAATAGGAAATCAACTTTGTAGACAGTATAAATTAGAACTTCTAAAACTGTTAGCATCGTCGTATTCCATCTGGGGGAAAAACTTGAGAGATTTTTCCTACTTGTTGGGGATAACATCTGAAAATTCAAAAAAACACATTTCAAAATGAATTTTACTTCAAGAGGGAAAGGAAAAACAAACCACACAATGCCAGAAAACATTCTTTTCTTTAAAATTAACTTGAAGGCTATTCTGTTTAAGTGCTGTGTAGAGTTTAATGGGTTTCTCATCCTAAGGGCCTCCTTAGCATAGTGGGCAAGTCTGACAGAATTTAGATTAAAGCAAATTTACATGAAACATAACTATGTTATAGGTAGCCTTGGTATTCAGTAAATATTGCACCTGAATACTCTCGTATATGCTCTGGATTTCTTCATGTTTGTAATACCATCAAAAGAATGCCTATGTGAAAATGGTGTGTATTAGGATAACACCACGTGCTAGAGCGAGCAAACCAAAAAAATTCTGGGGCTTAACACAGTTGTCACATATTTCTAGCTCATGTAAGTGTTTTGGATTATGAGGCAGTTCTCTCCCTCCTGGTGAGTTAGGGACCCGCATTCCTTCCACCTTCTGCTCTGGCTCTTATTTACGGCCTCCACATTCTGCTTCCAGCTGGTAGAAGTGGACAGAGAAGAAAAACTTCCTAAAAGTCCCATCCTGGAAGAGACACACTTTATTTCCATTCGCATTTGTTTGGCAAGATCCTCTCACATGGTCAAAGCCAAATTCAAGGCTGGTGCTTCTGTTGGGGGAGTGCTAGGAAGTATGGTCCCTGCTGGACTGTGGCCTCTGAGTCCAGCTACACAAGAGGCAAGGGAAATATGGCATTTACAAAATCAGGGAAGACTGAGAAATAGGTTTTAATAAAGAAATTGGGTGTGATTAGTTTTCAGTATGTTAGGTCTGAAATGCCTGTGGGGCATGTTAGATCAGAATGTCCAGGGAGGACTGTGCAGTAATAGAAGCAAGAGGCATATTTTGAGAAGGAAAGGATTGGCATCATCTAAGAGAATAAGATGAGGACATCTTAAGAAGTTGCCATTGGATTCAACAGTGTAAGTCACTGGAAACCTTGAGGAGGAAGGTGCTGAAGTGTGGATGGCAGCTAGAGTGAACTGGCTTAGGAGCAAACAGTAATGAAGGACTTCGAGGTACCTGATGTGTTGATGAGAGTGTAGACAGCTCTTCTGAGAAATTGTACAGTTATAAGAGACTAGAGAAAACGAGTGTGAGCTGGAAGGGCATGAGGGGTCAGAGGGGACCACTGTAATGTGGGAACCAGGCAAGCATGTTTGTAAGGTGTTGAGGATGGTTCAGAAGAAAGAGATGATAACCAGAGAAGTCAAGTGCTGTGGAAGCACCTGGCAGGGTATCCAGAGCACATGTCCAATGGTTGGCCTTTGTAGGGAGAGGTACTTCCTTCATTCTAACAGGAGGAAGGAGGAGAAAATGGATGCAAAAGCAGGTAGTTTAGGTACATCTATACCATGAAATACTACTCAGCAATAAAAAGGAACAAACTACCAATTGTCTACTGAAAAAAAAAAAAAAAGCACAACCTAGAAGTTGAGAACTATGTTTTATTCGGTGGACTTGCTGAGGACTTAAACCTGGGAGGCAGCCTGTCAGATGGCTCTGAGGAACTGCTGCGAGGAGGTAAGGAAGAAGCCAGGATATTTAACAGTTTTCGGAAACAACAATAACAAAAACAGGTAGTAGGGATAGCCAAAGATTACTGTTAGTTAAAGAAAAACACACATCTCGAATGAATTTAGCGCTTTTCTTTTCTTCGGTGTATGGGAAGATGCAAGAGCCTGGACTCTGAAATCATTCCTTTGATATGCACCTTTACTATCTAGGGCCAGAATCCTGCTTTTCTCCACCCTGAATTCCCTCAGGGTACACAGTTGGGAGGCAGCTGCAGTGGCTGCTGGCTGGATGGCTGCACCATCCTTTGTTTACTGATACGGCAGGTGATGCACGTGACAACCTGGGTGAATCTCCAAAGAATTAGGCTGAGTTAGAAAACAAAAACAAAACAAAACAAAAAAAACCCCCAAGAGGTTACATGCTGTGTAATTCCATTTCTATATCATATTCTTGAAATGACAGAATTATAGAAGTAGAGAACTGATGAGTGGTTGTCAGGACTTAAGGAGGAGGACATGGGAAGGAAGTAGGTGTGGCTATGAGCGGGCAACATGAGGGATTCTGCAATGGTGGAAATGTTCTGTATCTTGACTGTAGCAATGTCATTATCGGGGTTGTGATTGTACACCATAGTTTTGAAAGATGTTAGCATTGAGGGACACTGGGTAAAGGATACCTGGATCTCTCTGCATTATTTCTTACAACTGCATGCAAACCCACAGTTACTTCAAAATAAGTTTAATTTTAAAATATTCCCTTTCCAGATCAGTGATTTTAATAAATTTTCTTTTCATAAAAAAGCAGGAAGTTTAATTGATTCAGTGGCTTCACTTCTCTGCAGTATGAGATATCTGTGTGGGCTTCGGGAGGGTTCTGTGGGAATTGACTAGAGAAGGAAGTCTGAAATGTTCTTAGAGAATAGGAAGGCAGACTATAAATGTAGTAGGGTTTCTTGGAAGCACTGACAGCCCATTCAAGGTCTGTGATCATGAATTGAAAGTGAAGTCAGTGTACATGTTTGAGGGAAATGTTAAGACACCAGGGAAATTTGTGAACTGGGAACATCAGTTCCACAGAATATAGCAGAGGGACCTGGTCCAGGGTCAACTCAGGAGAGCCATGGGGAGGGTGGAGCTGAGCTGTGTAAGAGTCAGGGGGTTTTGGTGCCCAGCGTGGGATTCTCCAGGGGTAGAGCCAAAGCCCATGGGAGCTTGGAAGTGTGGTGGGACTGTGGACCGAGCAGTGGGTGGGCTGTTCGACTTAACCAGCCCACGAAGGATGACCGATATGTTCATACTTTTGAAATCTGTCAAGTTTTAAAACTTTTAAAAGGTAAAGGTCTTTACAGTTGTTGTAAAGACAATGATGCTGTCAGTTTGGATTCTTGGCTTTGGGCCAACAGGGAAAAGAACCTAGATAATTTGCACTTAGGATTTTACTGGCTTAAAAACATCTGGCTTCTATTTGTTTTACTGTTTCTCAATACTTACAAATTTTCTATGCTGAGGGCATATAACTGGGGGCAGGAATTCTTTTACATGGCTTTAGTGTTCTTTTAGAACTTGTACCATCGTGTACTTCCTCCACAGTGGTTTATGAGTCTGGAGAGTGTCTCTACCTATTTTTTCTGAGTCACCAAGCGATCAAGAGGCAAATCCATGAGCATCTTCTTTCTGGTGAAGGTGCATGATTTTAAGTAGCCTTTAAACCTACTTGCTGTCTTCACTGTTCCTATGTCCTATGTCCTAATTAGAAGATGGCAATGTAGATGTATTTTGTGTCTGTGGTATCTCCTTGTCAGGGTAGGAGGATCTCCTGAGACTCTGCCTTAATGGGGCATGCAGCTGCTAGCCAGCTTCTTTGGCAGATGCTGCCTCCCAGTGGCTGTCTGTCCGGGGGCCCTCTGCTGTAGCTCATGGCCCATGCAGATGGCTTACCCATGAGTCATTGCTCCCACTGACGGGGGAGCATCACTTGGTGGTTCCCAGGCCCCTGATCACCTGCTGCTTGGGAATTGCCAAGTGGTCACCTTGTTCAGAGCCGGGCTGCAGAGTCCTATTTGAAGCTCAAATCTCTCCTTCAGACATTTGACACCAATAAAAGCATCCCAGGAGGTGATGTCAGGCATGAGAGGAGAATCAAGGAAAGAGTCTAAATGAAGACATGAGGACTGGAATGTGCTGCTCTTATACTGAGAGTCAGATGAGCGACTGGGGTGTTTGCTTTGATGTGTGCATGAGCTCCAGAGAGCGCTGGGAGCCGTGCTACATCAGCGAGTCCGGCTCTTCAGAAATCCGTTTTTCACTTCTGTACCAGATAGAATTTGAAGGACTTAAAATTAGTCCTGAGTGTTCATTAAGAAGGTGTTGTTGCTGGAAGACCTGATTTAAGTTTCCTGAAGCACCTTCTGCGAGGCAAAAGGTAACTTGGGCCTTAAATCATTGTGATACAGAATTTCAAGATTGCTAGGGTAGGAACATCAGTTGCATACAGCTAAACCATTATCACCTGCAAATCCATGGCTCACGGGCCCAGCCGCTCCGCAGCATGTGGTATCTTCCCAGACCGGGGCATGAACCCGTGTCCCCTGCATTAGCAGGCAGACTCTCAACCACTGCGCCACCAGGGAAGCCCTGAGTTGGCCTTCTTGACCTTAGGCTGGGTATGTTGGATGTGATCAAACCCAGTGACTGAAATTCTTCCAAGTACCCCAAAGAAGAGAGTGTCTAGTGGTCATTTAAAGTTTTTGCTGGCATTAATTTAAAGGCCGTATGTGTCCAGATATATAAGGAAGTTCTCTATACCGATTAGGCTGAAGAAGAAACTTAATAGAAACAAAACAAAGGTGTATGAATATTAGGATCCCCAAAACAGTTTTTCTCTCTCCAGTTTTCTCTGTTTCTCTTTCTCTTTGTCTCTCCCCCTTATTTCTTGTGTTCTAGGGTGATTCTATAAATAATGGACTTCTGTTATTCCTGATTGAAAAAAATGAGTTTATTGAATCCATATCTCAAAAATCTGTTCTTGAAATTTTATTTAGAATAGAAAACTGATTTCAGGTTTTCTTTTTAAGCATTTTTTCAAGGGGTTAAATTTTTTAAGGAGCATAATCATTTTCCTTCTTTTCTCCCCATTTTTTTCCTAGTACTTCCCTGAAGATCTGTTTAATGCTGATAGGATAGACCGAGGCCTGGGTATGCAGGGCGTGGTTTTCCTCTCCTTCATGCGTTGTGTACTTGTAGGTTCTGAAAAGCATGCTGGTTCCGAGCTTGTCTTCTCAGTTTTGTATATGTATCGTCTTTAAGAGAGACGTGGTTTTAGATCCCTGTGACTCTTCAGCATAAATGAGAAAGCCACAAAAGTTGAACTGATTGTATTTACAGGTAAGAATATGAAACATGAATTTAAATAATGGGAAATTAGTATCAATTATTTATTAAATCCCACCTATAGCGCTCTTTGAGTTATTGGGGAAGGGGAGGTGAGGTCGGGGAAGGCAAGGAAGATGGTGGGTGCTGCCATTTCCTGCCACACTGGAACCCATGTAGGAAGTTGGACATAGGTAGCCTGCTCTCGTGGTGACATTTCCTTGTATACAATCCAACTGCAGTGCGGCTGCACAGAGGTGCATGTGGCTGCTAACTGCACATGTACTGGAATCAGTACATTGGACCACACATAAGTCCTCTGGAAAACAGTGACTGGGGGGGATGCAGATCCGAAGGAGAATGCAATACCTGAGTTACACTGAATGGGGTTTAAAGATGGGAAAGCAAGTGACTTGTCTGGGTGGGGATAGCGTCGCGACAACTCCTGTACTGATTTTTCGAGGTGTAATGAGCAGGGCCTGAAGTGGGGATCTGAGGCCCAGATTCTTGTCCCAAGTCAACCGCTAAGTAGCTATGCCTTCATTTCTGGTTCTCAGTTTCCTAATTTGTAAAATGAGTGCGTTGGACCAGATACTCTCAAGGTCCCTTTGACCTTGCATAGTGAATACTTTTAGCTACCAAGACGAGAGATGGGGGAGTCTTTGCAGAGGCTGGTTTTCCTTCCTTTTCTCCCTTTACACTTACATCCTTTCTCCACTGTTGAGCAAGGAAGCCCACCTTCTCCCCTAGAGGAGCCTGGCAGTGACGTCCTGTCCTCTGAAACTGAGCACACCAGGCCATCCATCTCTTGTTTGAAACTCATTTTCAGGGCTTCCCTGGTGGTGCGGTGGTTGAGAGTCCGTCTGCCAGTGCCGGGTACATGGGTTCGAGCCCTGGTCTGGGAGGATCCCACATGCCGTGGAGCAGCTGAGCCCGTGTGCCACAACTGCTGAGGCCCGCGTGCCTGGAGCCCATGCTCCACTATAAGAGAGGCCACCGCAATGAGAAGCCCGAGCACCACATCTAAGACAACAGCAACTAGAGAAAAGTCCACACGCAGCAACAAGGACTCAACACAGGCAAAAATAAATAAAATTTTTTAAAAAAAGCATACATTAAAAAAAATTAAAAATAAAACTCATTTTCAGGGGCTAATCAAAGATCAGGAATGTAGACTTTTTTTTTTTTTAATTTCCTGGATGGAAACTGAAAATGAAGCTGACTTTTTTGTCATCTCCGCGGCAAAAAAGAGTAGGCAAAGAAATGCAAATGCCACCAACCGGGATGTTTAAAGATTGGTAAAAATTAGTGTTTCTGATGTATTAATGACTCTGGTGGTGGTAGCCTGCATTTGTCATTGTCATGTTCCATTGTCATTCAAGTACTTAATCAATGCATATTGTCAGGGCTAAATTTATTTTCTTGTGTCTGCCTAGCCAGATCATTTCTCTGTTTTTTGACAGTACTGTCTCAGTCTCCTGCATCCCAACAGGGCCTGAAGGGAGAGCTGAAAGTAAGTCCCCTCCTTGCTTTTTTTTTTTTCGTTGCGGAGCACAGGCTCCAGACACGCAGACTCAGTGGCCATGGCTTAAGGGCCCAGCCGCTCCGCGGCGTGTGGGATCTTCCCAGAACTCGCGTCCCCTGCATCAGCAGGCGGACTCTCAACCACTGCGCCACCAGGGAAGCCCCCAACTCCTTGCTTTTTAACTCCTTGTTGACTTGATCCCTGATGGGTAAAACCTTTGAAAAGAGAGAATGATACCATTTAAACGTCTGTTTCCCTTTTTCTGAATAAGAATACAGGTGGAGTCATGACCACTGTGTAAATTATTAACACTGCACCAAGTTAGACTTGAGTAAGAATTTTGCTTAAGGTACCTTAGTTCCCAGTTTCCAAGTCCCTGTAAAGGAGAGGCATGTATGTATGTAAAGTGTATACATGGACTTTGATTATGTGTTCACAGGTATGCGTGCACACACAGCATTGCACCCTCAGTTTTTATTTAGTGTTCCATAATGTAGGAGGTGCCCGCATTTTTGCCCTAAATTACTCTAGACGACAGTGAGAATTATGTATGTCATCGCCCTTTTATTAAAACCTCCGAAACACATTTCTCTGAGCTCAAAATGAGGAAAAAGAGGTTGTGTGGTCTGACAAATTTGAGTTCTTTCTTTTATTAAGTAATGAGAGCTGGGTATCCCACTGTGTTTCTGTCTTTGCTTTGTTTGCTAGGAGTCTCAGTGCAAAGCATTTTTGTTGTTGTTTTGTTTTGACTCCATTTTACTAGCTTTTGGCTGCACTGGTATATATAAGTAATATAAAAATGATGGTAGGTGATACATGCACAAACCCAGAGCAATGAGACCCCCATGTTCGGTGCACAAACAACGAGATGAAGCTCATGATTCTTTGCCACATTTACATTCCACCTCAAACCCCTTCACGTCACTTCCACAGCTATACGTTCACTCTCTCCTTCCTGCTACCATCTTACATTGTCCTCTTCTTCCAGGATGGATCACTTTTAACTTCCTATTATCTGTGGACCTATAATCCCTTTTACTACTTTATAAATTCCTTGAGGACCTTTTCCTTGAACCCTCAAAGCAAAGCCTCCTGCACTGCCAATCCTAAGTGCTCAGTGAATTGGGTCGCCAGATAAAATACATGACACTAAGTTAAATGATAATTTCAGAGAGACTGGTAATAATATTTTTAGCATTGACGTGTACAACGTAATATTTGTGGTATACATAATCCAGTTTATTTGCATTCCAGTTTATTTAGGCATCCTGTAGTTCTGTGAAATCTGGCAACTCTATCAGTAACTACAGGAAGGCTTCTGTACTGAGGCTTTATCAGACGTGTTGTCTCACAAGTACATGCATGGCACGAGGGGCAAGATGCTAGGGGTCTTACACACAGACGTTAGTACACTATCCTTTCTCATGCTCCCCGCCCTCCGCTCCTTTACCTGCAGTCACCTTGGAGACAGGACCAGCTTTGTGGACAACCATAAGCAGATCTGACGTATGATACTCTTTGGTGTGTGTTAAGTCTGTGTGTATATGCCCACTGCCATTCTTTCAACGGTTATAGTGCTCTCGGTGGATTTAAATAGTAGGAGATTAAATGCATTTAATGAATGGCTAGAAGAAAATAATCAGGCTCTCGATCTTGAAGATGACTATTTGGAGGATGATTGGAACAACCCAATAGCTACCTGCCCCCTAGCTGAGTGCCAGAGCACACTGATTTCCTCATAAGCATGACTGAATTCCCTAAAAAGGAATGTTAAGTAGCGTAGTGATACTGTTACTTTAAGACATGAGCACTGATCCTGGAGTTCAAGGCTACTTAATGTCGTCTGAACTTTCAGAAGTCAGGGGCTACATAAGAGACCAGAAATGGCAAGGTTGAACTCCAACCCTACACTGGTCATTAATTTCCAGGCAGTGCTTGAGGCAATCATGCTGCTAATCTTGGCTTCAAATTTTCTCTTCTTAAAAACAAGGGCAATGTTATGTTTTGCAAGGCGCTTAGTGATTTGTGAGAACTTAATTCAAGGCACAGGGTTATAGTTCGGATAACAGTGGTTCCTAGATCTTATTGCTTTTAAACCAGGTAGAGTGGACATTAACTTTCCTAGTAAGGGTTATACAGTCCTTGATTGAGATCTCCCACCCCAGAAATAGGGCATTTTAATAGATTGCCATTTGGAGGTGCTGGAGGAGACCTCCTATGCAGTATTTTGGGGGAAAAAATTGTATAGTTTTGTTCTAGATTTCCTGTTTATTCATTAATCAGTATCAACAAAGGTTTCTTAAGACAAAAATAATATGTCCTTTAGGGGGCACACATAGACATTACGGAAGAAGAATTTGGAATCTGTTTGGAACAAAAGCTTACATGAAACTAGGAACTATTCCAAAGAGACATATATGGAAATACACCGTTAAGTGAATTAGATTGTAAATAGACGTTTCCTTGTAATAAAGCTAGAGAACTTGTTAGGAAATTTGGACTTGTCTGGAAATTTCTGCTTCGACTGTCATATGGAGTCTATTTTATGCCCCTGTGGCTGCCTTTGTTCTTTTTGTTTCTCTTGGAAAGCTCCTGATCCCCAGTTCTTCCTTGGCCTCTGTCCTAACTGTTTAGATGTAGGGCAGTTGTCAGAAATGTTTAGCATCTCAGGATGCCAGTGACATTTGGGTGTGTCAATCAAAGCATCTTAGTGGGCAAAAGAACGTTACTGAGTAGGATTCATAATTTCTTCAAAAAGTAAGATACTAAGTGCAAATTGTCCTCACGTGTACTCAGGTTAAACAGTTGGCCTTGGATATACACAGTCAGACTCTTTTGGAGATGGGTTTTAGAAGAGAAAATCAAAGCCAGGAGAAGTGATACGATGTTCTTGTATCAAGTTTAAGGCCGCTGAGCCTTTTTTCACTATTGCTATGGTTACAAAACAAACAACTGAACCACATTTGAACATTCTAGGCAATGGGGAGCTAAACAAAAATGAAAAAATCCGAACCCTGGGAGAAATATAAATGAGAGACAGAGTGGAGAGTTAATAGGCGCAGGCATAAGTATATGATCCTGTAAACTGTCAGTAGCTTCTGTGTGCGGGCTGTGAGGTGGGGCTACAAAGACAGATGAGATACGGTCCCAGCTGACACTGAGTTTGCAATGTAGAAAAGCATATTATGTACAGAAATAGGTGGCACCCTATACGCAGGCAGCCCCATAGAAGCAGGTGATTAATGGGGGGGAAGGTAAGGCTAGCAACGCCCCTGGTTGTAGATTCAATGCCAATGATGCCAAAATGGGTAAAGCATCCTGGAAGGGACCTGAGCCACCACGGAACACACACTGTGTGTTCAACACGGTGCTGGGCACTTGGTGTGTGTTACCTATGATCATCATCACTGGAGGTCTAGACATAGAAGCTCAGAGAGGGAAAGTAATTTATCAAGGGTTTCGCAGCTAATAGATGGTGAAACCAGGGTGCAAATCCCTGTCTGACTGGTTTCCCACTCTGTGCTCTTGAGTCCACTTGGTGAATGGAATGAGAGCCTCTTACTCCGAAGGGCCCTGAGCTGGAGAGTATTTGATCCAGCCTGAGAATGATATCGAGGAGGAGTGCCGTTGCCAGGAAGAGTTGTTTAGCAATGGAAAGTAGAGGGGATAATAAGTCATTGTTTATTGTGGGCCTTCTATTTGCCAGATGGTATGACATGCTCTCTGTGTACATCCTAAATCGTCCTCACCGTCGCCCCAGGAGGTTGATCAATCATGTTGTGGGATCTTCCCGGACTGGGGCACGAACCCGTGTCCCCTGCATCAGCAGGCGGACTCTCAACAACTGCACCACCAGGGAAGCCCAAACATGTCCATTTTTAAAGAGCATTTATGGGAAACTGAGGCTTAAGAGGTTAACAAGGTCACAGAGCCACTACATGGTAGTTGTCAGGCTTTGAATTTTAGATTTGAGTCTCGTGACTGGGGCCAAATGGTAATGGATTTGAATTCAGCAGTTTTACTTCAGCAGTTTAAAAATTGAACGTACGGTTGACCCTTGAACAACCCTTGAACAAGGTGGTTGGGGAGGCCAACCCTCTGTGAAGTCAAAAATCTGCAAACAGCTTAAAGCCTGCCCTCCCTACCCATGGTTCCTCCACATCCGTGGTTCCATATCTGCAGATTCAACCCTTCCACATCGTGTAGTACTGGCGTGTTGACCTTTGAAAAAAATCCACAAATAAGTGGACCTGCGCAGTTCAAGCCTGTGTTGTTCAAGGGTCAGCTGTCTTTCCAGGATCCACAGGGGGCAGCCAACATATTAGGATAGAATGACGTTTTGGGAATAAATAAATAAAAACAAAACAAACAAACAAAAAAGAATGACATTTTGGAAAGGGTTGGGCTAACTGGGTTGAGCAGCCAGATTATGACAGGGGAGGAGGAAATGACTCCTACTCGCTTGATGATTATTTTGAAGAGAGCAAGATACTGGTCCTCCGGGAGGGTTTAGAAAGGGCTAGAGAATGCACATGGGGGTGAGGAAGGAGACAGAGGAAGAGAGCACAGGGAACTGACAGGTAGTTTAACAGCTGCTCCACATATCCGCAAAATGACTGAGAAAAAATGGTTCTATTTATCTGCCGTTTCCTTCCATATATCTTCCCAACAGCATTCATCAATATCTGTCATTTCCCAGGGGCTTTAGACATGTCTAGCAATTCTTTCTGCTGAATTATATTTCAATACAAGGATGGAGGGAGGCGAGATTGCACATGTTCGCTCTGACCTGTGCCTGGCGTCGCTTAGACACCGTCCCCACCCAGCTCCCTGGTGCCCTCACTCACACATCCTGCTTGGTGTCAGATTCTTGTTACCATGTTCTCATTAGAGTGGCTCTACTTAATACTTCCTTAAAAATCAATTTTAAGTTGTAACATTAGCCTTTGGTCTGTACAGCTAGAGCTTAGAGCCAAACCATTCTGTACGTGTTGATAAGAATTTTAAATCCATACAATCACCCCTTGAAGGGAGACTTACCTTGGTGGTCTAGGTGCAAGAGGGACTTGCTGGCGAGGGCTGGGTCTCATAGCAGAATGGGAGAAGTTGCTGGGTGTTGGTATACCGAAAGGCAGCAGTGCATGTACTGAAAATAATAGGAACACTGAAGCTTACTAAGCTCTGTCTCGTGTATTAACTCATAGGATCCTATTATCTTCCCTTATTAGAATTTGGTAATCATGGTAGGTGAGAAGAAATATTTCTTCTTTAAGAACAAGTTAAGGGAAAAGAAAAGAGAGGGCAAATATATTTCTCTGTAAGTGTAGATTTGAATTGTTTCCATTTAAAAATAGACTGCGTGTTGGCATTTTTTGCCCTTTTGTCATTCGATGGCAAGGGTAACAGGGTGGCTCTCTGTAATTGAGGGTAAAGAGACCACTACCCCGTTGAATCATCTTGGCGCATTTCACTCTGAATGTTACTTTTGATTTAAAGCTGCAGTTGACAGTGGCAGCGGCAGCTTGAGATGCTGCTCCATAGCCTTGCGGTCTGTCCAGCAGCTTTGATTTCTGCATGGTAGACATGTTTGTTCTGGTATTTTTCCGCAGTCCCTAGCTCTCTCACGGTGTGGAATTGGGCTTTAGAGACTTCGTGAAATAATTGTCATGGACCCAGTCAGTCTGGGATTGCCCTAAACTGTTAGCATCTGCTGTTTGCTCTGCTTGCTACAAGCTTCCTTTTGAAGCATCCCCCTAACTTTGTCCTCAGGCCCTTGTGGTTAGTAATATTGCCTTGCCATTCTATGTTAAATATAGAATGCTGCCGCTAATATTCTAAGAAGTGAAATTGGGTATCTCTGGTGGAGTTGAGTCTAGCGGCAAAACAGTTTAGAGACTGCTGCACAGGGCGATTAATTTGATTCAGACCTTGATACCCCATTGGTGTCACTGTGCTCTGACAGCCAACCTCCCTAAAGGCATGTGTCCTCTCTCCATTCATCTTTCAGTTTCCTTGTCAGTTGGAGATCCCTGGCTGGTAGGCAGTGATGCCTTCAAGGACATGGGGTCAAGCCTACGCTTTGGACTTTTTTTGTGTGAGT
The DNA here is from genome assembly GCF_003031525.2 of Neophocaena asiaeorientalis asiaeorientalis. NCBI lineage: Eukaryota > Metazoa > Chordata > Mammalia > Artiodactyla > Phocoenidae > Neophocaena > Neophocaena asiaeorientalis. Next base: position 1,906,616 of record NW_020173964.1, on the reverse strand, counting down.
CAACACACACCACGTTTTCTTTTAAGGCTAGAATAGCAGCTCAATATAAGAGTCAGTGAACTTCAGCTCTCCCTGGTCACAAATCTGTTGGTTTCTCTAATTATATTTATTTATGCCATTAATAAGAATGATTTAGCAGCATTGTCGATGCTGTCTAGGTATAGTTATTCTTTTGCAGTGGGGACAAGAAATTGGAAGTCAGTCACCCATGTGAGAGGGAAGATGAAAGGGACCGTGTCTCTGTGTTGTAGTAGCACAGTTGAAGATGAATAAAGGGAGGCTGTGATTGCCTGTGAGCACGACAGTCACTATGATGAGGGAACCGATGTTTAGAGCTGAGCAATGGGGCATGAAAGAGGAATATCTTCATGATGATGGAGTACACTGTAGGGTGATGGCTGCCGACTCATGGATTCTGCCTGGATTCTGCCAGTGACTTATCACCGTCTTTAAGCTTTCTCCATTTTGAAAGTTTGGAGGGGTCTTGAAAAACTCAGTTTCTCTGACTTGTGAATGATTTGGAGGACTTAAGTATAATTTGAGTATAATTTGTGAAAGCGGGTGCTGGTGTAGTTCACTGTGGATACCTCCTTTGGACAACAAAAAGGACTCCCTCATTTTTTCCTATAGAAGGTATGGTGGTTTTGGCTAAGCAAGGGAGGATATGTGTGTGTGTGTATGAAAATATACATGACAAAATTTACTATTTTAACCATTTGTACTTTATTGTATTTTAAGTATACAATTCAGTGGCATTCAGTACATTCGTATTGTTGTATAACCATCACCATTATCCACCTCCAGAACTTTTTCATCATCTCAAACTGAAACTCTGTACCCATTAAACAATAACGCCTCATTCCCCCCTCTCCCCAGCCCTCCAGTAACCACTGTTAAACTTTCTATCTCAATGAATTTGACTATTCCAGGAACCTCATATAAGTGGAATCATATGACATGAGTTCTTTTGTGTCTGGCTTATTTCACTTAGTACTTCTTCAAGGTTCGTCCGTGTGTCAATTTCCTTCCTTTCACAGGCTGAATCGTATTCCATTGGTTTGTATACCCCGCATTTTGTTTATGTATTCATCCATCAGTGGACAGTAGGGTTGTTTTCATCTTTGGACTATTGTGAATAATGCTGCTATGAACACGGGTGTACAAATATCTGTTCCAGCCCCTGCTTCCACTTTGTTTGTGTATAGACCCAAAAGTGGAATTAAGCAAGGGAGGTTTTAGTAGGCAGTGGGGAAGGTAAAGTGGTGGGAATGGCCCTCCTCCCACTTTAGTGGTGGATGTGAACTTTCTGGGGGCTGCTGTGAGAGCTTCAGTAGATGCTCAGGTCAGCAGCAGCCTGGTAGCCCAAAGGTAAAGCTAACAGATGAGAGATGTGAGCATACGGCACCAGCACAGTGCCAGCTGCCCATTGTTCTTTCTGTCCCTAGCCCCTTGCCTCCGTGATGCTGGCACCATTCTATTTCCCTCCCTCCTGTGGGCCCCCCTCGCTCACCAGAACCCTTGAGGGCAACACGTGGACCACCTCAGCTACCCTTTCTTCCCGGTGGCGACCTTAGAGGGATAAACAAGCTTTCCCAGAGTTCTTCTGTATAACTGAGCACCAGAAACCCTTTCTCAGCACTGCTTTGTTACGTAGTTCCTGAGTCTTCTGTTGTCTTTGATGTCCTGTTTGTAGTCAAGAGAGGTAACCCAGGGCTTCCCTGGTGGCGCAGTGGTTGAGAACCCGCCTGCCAATGCATGGGACACGGGTTCGAGCCCTGGTCTGGGAGGATCCCACATGCCGCGGAGCAACTAGGCCCGCGAGCCACAACTAATGAGCCTGCACGTCTGGAGCCTGTGCTCCACAACAAGAGAGGCCGCGATAGTGAGAGGCCCGTGCACCGTGATGAAGAGTGGCCCCCGCTTGCCACAACTAGAGAAAGCCCTCGCACAGAAACGAAGACCCAACACAGCCATAAATAATAAAATAAATAAATAAAAATGTTAAGTGGGAAAACAGTAAAAAAAAAAAAGAGAGGTAACCCAAAATGTAAGACCATGGACTGACTGCTCAATCTATATTACATTTCAGGTGATATGGAACTTTTTTACTAGAAGCTTTTAAATCTAGGCAGGAACCATTACTCTTCAATGACAAAGTAGGTCTCCAGAGGCTATATTTAATTTCTGCTGAAACTATTTCTGACCTGATATTTTCGTACTTCAGAGGGATACTTTAAGCTTCAAAGGGTGCTTTGAAAGCATGTATCTCACATTTGACGACCTCTTTATGGACGTCTTGCTTCTTGTTATTTTGAAATTCAGGATGAAAACAAAGGAAAACCCATTCCAGGAAAAAGACCATATGTACCCTAGGTAGACCTGGTCACAGTCTGAGTCTTAGTAATCTACTTATTGTCATATATAAATGGCTGGAGATATTTCTACTTATTCTGTTGAGTAGAGGCCCTGTGACCAAAGGAGAAACAATAACCAGTATAAAAAGCCCATTCCAATAATCCATAGCTCTGTGGTTGAAGCTTGACAAATTCTAGTTTCACTCTGGCCAACAGATTTCAGCTTTCATATGGACCTCTATTTATTGCCTTTAAATTTCTAGTTATGTCAGTAGACAGTATCTAATAAATGTTTTAATAGGCATATTGGAATTTTAGCAATGTGTTTCCGAAGAACACAGAGCTGATCAAAGTTCCAGTTGTAACAAAAAGCTCGATGTGGTATTAAAATAGAGCAGCCAGATTGCTAGGCAAGCTCACCTCTCCTACAACAAAGAGGGAATGGTATTGTCCATTAATTTCCACCCTGTGCAGCTGAATAATGCAGTTGACAGATGCTAATTTTCTCAAATTGTAGGCAGCAAATGATGCATGAATATATAGCAGCAACACACTTTTTAGAGGCCCTTGGTAGTCATCAGAAAGTGAATTTGTGTAAAGTTTGATGTAATCACTACCAACTATGGCACAATGCTAATGCCTTCTAATGACTGCCTTAAATCCATCTGTTGTCCTCTTTTCCCTATTAACACTAATGGGGGTCCAGGCAGGAATAAAACATCCCATGTGTTGTGCTAACAGACCCTCTAATTTGTAACATTCATAGGATTCCTACAGACGAGACTTGTGCAAGAATAACGACATCTAAAATCTAACTCATGACAGGACGATAAACATTTCATCACATATGCATATAAACGCTTCCTAATTTTGTTATTTGTTCCAAATAACAGAATTTTATTTCTTGCTCACCTTGTCGTCTCTCATGTGTTGCATATCTCTTTGTGTTTCTTATTTGTTTAAGTTTATATGTATTGAATGCCCATTGTATGATGTATTTTCTTTTTTAATCTTAGAACCTCTCCGTAAGTTTACCCCTACTTTACAGCTGAGGAACACGAGGCTTGAAGTTCATGAATAAGTGATGGAATCAGTTTGGGGGGTCAGAATAGGCACTCAGCAATATGACTCTGTGTCACCCCTAACTAGAGCAATTACTTTTACCATTATTGGCAAGGAGCTTTATGTCTTGTATGAAGGTTTGAAGACATATAAGTATATGGGCTAAGTTCAAAAGTTAGTTCAGACTTAGTTCAAAAACTGATCTGTTAATGAACATGAGTTAGGGTCTATTGAAGTAACAAAAAAATGGAAGGCTGACCAAGTCTCACCTTGACCAAACCCTCGCCAGGCTCCTCCGAGCCCTCTCTCTCAATTAGGCCCCCCAACCTTGGCCTACAAAGACTCGAAGAACACTAACAGTCTCTAACAGCTCAAGGCCACATCCTTAGGATGACCCTAATCCCCTTAAAGTGCCTGCCTCAGAAAACTCCAGGCTACCAAAAATTTTTACTATTTGTTCATGCCAACAGATAGGGCCTCTGTCTCCCAGTCTCTGTGGAAAGGTAGAATCCAAACTTCGGTCCTTGCCAGCTAGCAGACAGAGCTGGCCTGATCGCAGTTACACTGACTAACCCTTCCTGTTTTTCACTTCCCTGGCTCGACCCAGCCCTCGCTTGCTGCCTGCCCTACTCCCTCATTCTCCTGTTAAAACACCCGGTTACTTCTGTACCAATCGAAGACGAACAGAGTCCATGCTGGACTCTTACTCCCTATTGCAGTGGTTATTACTGATTAAAATCCGTCCTTACCGCTTTAAGTAGTGTCTGACTTTGTTTATCTTCGACCAGGCACACCTATGGTCTTGTTACCGAGATTAGACTTACACATGAGATAGCAAGAAATGAAACGTATGTGGCCTTGAGAGAGTAGCATTGACATATATACACTACCGAATGTAAAATAGATAGCTAGTGGGAAACAGCCGCATAGCACAGGGAGATCAGCTCGGTGCTTTGTGACCACCTAGAGGGGTGGGATTGGGAGGGTGGGAGGGAGACGCAAGAGGGAGGGGATATGGGGATATATGCTGATTCACTTTGTTATACAACAGAAACTAACACAACATTGTAAAGCAATTATACTCCAGTAAAGATGTTTAAAAAAACCCAAAACTGTATGTGGCCGAGTTAGACTGAGGGATTTCAGAGAAGACAGCATACTTTTCCCATTGGCCATGGTCTCGGCTTACTTGAAAGTGCTCTGTGAGATCTAACAAAACTGAAAGGTTCAAAGTGTGGTTTGGCGCTTATGGAGAGAAGAGAAGGGACATGGCTCTGGTTCCTTGAGTCCCCTCCCCCAGTGCTTGTTCTGGATCTGTCCAGTGTCTGGCTTCCTACTTGAAGCATGCCCTGGCTTATCGAGCAACAATGCTAGCATACACAGGGATCGCCTGCACTGAGGATTTATTCAGGGCTGTCCCTGCTTTTGTTCTGCCCTCCCACTGGCTTCAGAAAGGGGGCATCTGCCAGTCACAGCTGTTGTGACTTTTACCTTGGGACCAGGATGAGGATTCTCGTGGTTCCCTTTTGCTCCCATTCTCCGTGGAACCTCTTCCCTGGTTCCGTGCTTCCCCAGCCCAGACCCCTCCCTGATGCGGCCTGAGGAGCTACCATTTTGAGGAGTGGAGGGAACGTGCTCCTGGCTAGTTTGCCATGTTAGATTATGCAGCACATTTTTTTGATAGGAATCATTAAAAGCAATATTATATAATATCACATACAGAAATTAATGCAGAATAATTTAGTCCCAACCTCAAATACCTGCCAGCCAGCTTTATCAAAGCTTAATATTTGCCACATCCTTCAGATATATTAAAAAAATTAATACTGAATTTATTAAAACTACAAGTGAAGGGACTTCCCTAGTGGCACAGTAAGTAGTTAAGAATCCACCTGCCAATGCAGGGGACACAGGTTCAATCCCTGGTCCGGGAAGATCCCACATGCTGTGGAGCAACTAAGCCTGTGTGCCACAACCACTGAGCCTGCGCTCTAGAGCCCACGAGCCACAACTACTGAAGCCCGTGTGCCACAACTACTGAAGCCCGCACGCCTACAGCCCGTGCTCTGCAACAAGAGAAGCCACCGCAGTGAGAAGCCCGCCCACCGCAATGAAGAGTAGCCCCCGCTTGCCGCAACTAGAGAAAGCAACAAAGACCCAACGCAGCCAAAAATAAATAAATAAATAAATAAAAATTTAAAAAACTACAAGTGAAAACGTAATACTATAAACTTTTATGTTCAACTAATAGATCCCATTATTTCCTGTAGATAACTTTTTAAACAATAAAATATTACAGCAATACTCCTCCCTGGACCTATTCCCCATTTTCCCTGCTAGAGATAACGACAATTCTGAATTTGCTATTTCCTTCCCACAGAGAAATACTAGTCTTTATTTTATTCCTAGTCATTATTTTTTTCTTTCTTTCTTTTGTGATCTGGTCTAAGAACCCAATACCATGTTTTATATCGTTGCTGTGGTGGTGGTGGTGGTCGGGATGCATCGATGGAACTGTAAAGTTCTCAGGATAACGTGAAGAGTCATAGTGTATTGACTGCTTTCCATGTCCCAGGTTGAGTGCCTTAAGTGCATTATATCATTTAATCCTATCTGCTACCATTTCCTATCTTTTCAGACAATTTTCTGAAAATAATTTTTATTTGAAAAATTATTTTTCAAATAGTATGCAAAATACATATTATTTACTTTAAAATATAGAATTATCCTGTCTTATAACTTGTTTTTTCACCTAAGCATATGTGATGAATATTTTCCTGTGGCGGGATCTGGGTTTCAGAGTAAGAATCCTGGTTTTACCCACTTATTAGCTGTGTGCCCTTGTCTAATTATGTAACCTCTCTGGACTTTAACGTGGAGGTAATATTACTTAGCACCCAAGAGCATGGGTAAGATGTTGCAGTGCCTGGCATATAGTAAGTCCTCGATGTATTTTAGCTATTATAGTATACTACAAATGAAATTTAAGAAAATCATCTGTTCAGTTTTATTGTTCCTGTTTAGACTTGATCAGGTATTAATCAAATAGTGTACTTTAACTGCATGTCAGTCAACAAACATTTTTTGAGCACTTAGTAAGTTACAGGCACTATGCCACGTCCTAGGGATACAGAAATAAATACCTATTTTTTCAGCTCTGGGGGATTATAGGGTTATAGTCTAATAATTATTTTCTACTAAAAGAATAAAAAAAGTGACTTACAGAATTCTTTTTTTTTTTCAGAATTCTTTAATGAATTAAAATGTTAGCCCTTCAAATTTTTCCATGATTATATTAAATTCTAGTGTTTTTGTTTCTACACCAAGTTTTCTTTAAAACAAAGCATCTGGGGCAGAGCATTGGTCAGGCCAGAGTAGATTCATTCCATCATGTAAATCTTGACATCATGTAGCTTCTATACCTCCTATCAGGCCTTTTCTGAAACATGAACCAAAAAATATATAAAATATAAAATATAGGGAAAGACACAGGAGGGACCGGGGTGGAGGTGGGGAAAACCCTATTGATTCTGATGACTGGAGTTTGGTATATTTTTAACAAGTAATGTTTTTCAAATAGTGGGAGTTATTTCTATGTTAAAGAAATCATTTATTCATGTACTACTGATGTTGGCATTCCTAAATGCAGTCTGTGGTTTTCCTGTCCTTCTTTATTAATGTCCTGCTTTGGGGTCTAAAGGGGACTGATTTACCAAAACACCTGTTAGTCCAGCTTTTAGTTTATGCTTCAAAATAAGGCAAAGAAAAGAATTTTTTAAATTCTAGACTTTAAATGTAATACATCCTGCACATAAAAATATATGTGAGTGGTTCAAGATGGTGACTGGAACCACAGAGGGTCATTATATTTGAATTTTCAGTGATAGCATTTATGCTTCAATTAATTGGTATTTGCTGTATTTATTTGCTGGGAAAATATCACAATCTATTATGTGGGGTTGTGGTGGGCAGGTGACAAAAGTAAGTATGATCCCATTTTTGCAAGAAAATACAGGTTACAGAAAGGAAGTCTGGCAGAAAAATTACTGAAATGTTGATTGTGGTTTTCCCTGGTATGATTATAGGTGATCTTTAAATATATATATATTTACATTTACCACTTGAGAGTGAAGAGAAACCAAAACCAAGCAAAAAAAAAAGATACTTGTCATTTTTACTGCTGTTATGGCTAAATAGCTAACATGTACTGGGTGCTTCACTTAAAAAACCCGCTAATCTCCTCAACAACTTGACATAGTCAATCGTATGGTCTCCATTTTAGAGATGGAAAAACCAAGGCCAAGAGAGATTGACTCACTTCATCCCCCATAGCACTGAGCTACAGGTCAAGATCTCAAAAGTAGATCTAGTTTTCTCTAGAGTCTGTGCTTTTACTATATAATAAGAGAGTAAAAGAACAATTTTGGCAAAATAAAATACAAATTTTTGAAAGCACTTAGAGTGTTAGACCTCTTTTTTTTTAAAAAAAGTATTTATTTATTTGGTTGTGCCAGGTCTTAGTTGCAGCTTGTGGGCTCCTTAGTTGCGACACTCAGGCTCCTTAGTTGTGGCATGCGAACTCTTAGTTGCACGTGAGATCTAGTTCCCTGACCAGGGATGGAACTTGGGCCCCCTGCACTGGGAGCATGGAGTCTTAACCACTGTGCCACCAGGGAAGTTCCAGCATTAGACCTCTTAACGTGGACAGTTGATGGGAGCTGACCCTAGCTCCTGTACTGCCAATTAGCCTGTGGACTAATAGCAAACTAGTGTCAATGAAAAAATTAATCAGTTGATCTAAGAAAGAAATGGAAAACTTTATTCAAGCCAAATTAAGGGCTATAACCCAGGAACAGCCTCTCAGAAAGCTCTGAGAACTGTTCTACCCATTAGAGGTCAAAGCACAGTTATGTAGATTTCTAGAGACAGAGGTCTGTACATTAAATGATATAGATAGTTTGCATAATCCAGATCAGCAAGGACAAGGTGAGTAGTGGGTCATGGGTCATTGCAGCCCCTTACAAGATTCAGAAGGGATGTTATCTTTTAAGGAGTTGTCTTGTTGGTGCTGGTAGAATGTTGCTGTTTGTGGTTGAGCAGGTATTCCTGCTGATGGAGAGGTTTGGTTGATGCGTAACGCAGATACACAGTGCACAGTAGAGGGGGCAGAGGAGGCCAAAGGGCAGAGAAAATTTTTTATGTTTATGTTTTTCTTGTCTTGCCATAAAATATGAATTTTCACACTAGATAATGTATCTCAGCAGTTATTAACCAGTGGGTGCTTGTTAAGTGCATGCCTGAGGAAAGAGAGGGGGGTTCTTTTACAAGGAACAGATCTGCTGGGGAGAATCCAGGGCACGAATGTTACTTCTGCTGCAGGGCCACCAGCCACACGTGCTGCAGTCCCTCACGATTCCGGGAGGTACAAAGCCGGAGTCCCCACACGTGCAGCCCGTAGATGAGATTCTACGGGTGGCCTGCCGTCTTTTCATTGTCTTCACGTGTTTTTGGGGAGAGACGTACCCATTTGTTCTTTCATCATTCAACAAATATTTAAGGAGCACCTACTATGACCAGTCATTGTGCTACAGATAAAAATCAAACATGGTCTCTGCTTTTACTGAGCTTCATTACTATGTGAATATTCATGTCCCTCCTAACTTAAAGGCTTATGTGTGGATAACTAGTCTAATCCATGTACTAAAGAAGTAATACAGTGTGAGTTGGTTCAGCTGTTTGACTTTTAAAGATATACACATATATATGAGAGTTCAAGGTTGATGGAAATTGCTCAGTGAACCTACACTAACATTAATGTCCTGATTTAATGCAAATGGGTACCATCACATGTCCTGTGGACATGGTTGGATATACACCAGTTCTTCAGAGAGAGAAGCTGGGAGAAAGGGGCACCAGCTCCATTTCAACTTGAAAGACTTACAGCTCTTCCTTTTGTTGGTCATGATCTTTGTAGACACTTTTCTAGTTGATTGCTAGATCACTTTCCGTATTAGATATTTTAAAAGTACATTTGTAAATGCACATGTTTATATCTACGATGGTAAGAATGCTTTGTATACTTATATATATCCTCAGCACAGTAACAAGAAGCTACAGATGCTGGAGGTGAAGAGGTTTACCTGGGTTTATGTGGAAAATAGGGGTCAGAACTTGCAACTAGATCTCCCAACTTAATTAAAACAATTTGCTTCTGGTTGCTATATATCAGTGTAATTGCAACGTATGGCAGAAGTGGTATAGAAGAAGGATGCCATTTCTAGGGAAGCACTGCCATTCTGCCTGCTACTCATACTGTCTTCTCTTTAACTCCAACAGGGAGGTACCTCCTTCCAAACCCGGTGGCGGGGCAGGCCTGGGCAACCTCTGCAGAGACGTCCAACCTCGTGCGCATGCGCAGCCAGGTCCTGGGCCAGTCGGCGCCCTTGCTCACGGCCAGCCTGGTGAGTGTCCTCGGACTCTGTCTGCGGTGGGTTGGGTTTGCTCCATCTCACCACCAACGTAGGGACTGTTCTGAGTTTATTGTTCTAGATAGGAAGTTAAAGCTACCATTAACGTTAAGCACAGATTTGGCAACGTGAAATTCCTTGTTTTCAGCTTGGTAATTTTTTCCAAGTCCCCCCAACCTAAGTTGGAATATTTCTGTAAACTTAATGCTGTCTCAACTTTTCCCTCAAAAGAAATGAAAATGTTTCTAAGCTTTTTTTTTTTAACTTCTTATTTCAAAATAATTTCAAACTTATAGGAATTTGCAAGAATAAGACAAATACATACAACTCCAGTTGATCCTTTGCCTGGGTTTCAAGTATTAACCTCCTGCCCTATTTGCTGTACTGTTTGCTTTCTCTCTGTTTGTGTGTGTGTGTGTGTGTGTGTGTGTATATATATATGTATATGTATACACACACACGTATACACACATGTAATTTTTTTGAACTCTTTGAGAGTAGGTTATCTATATCATGGCCTTTTGTTATCACAGTTATCAACTTCATTAAATTTATGCATGAAAGAAGTCTTTTATCTACTCTGCCATCTGTATTTTATTTTTATCATTTGGCCCAATAATGTCCCTTATAGTATTTTTCCTCCTCCAGTAGAGGATCCAGTCTAGGGTCATGGATGCCATTTAATTATCCTCTACTCTGGAACCACTCCACAGCGTTTCTTTGCCTTTTATGACATCGTCATTTTTGAAGACTATGCAACACTGCCACCTCATTTTTTAATGGAATATTTCTCATATTACAGTGTCTGGTATGTCTAATGTTTTCTCGTGGTGGGCTGCGGGTTTTGCATTCCAGGCCAGAATGTGACATTGGTGATGTCGTGTCCCTTCAGGTCATGCCGTGGGCAGGTGCATGATGTATGTCCATCTGCCCCTCGTTATGATGCGAATTTTTTTCACCCAGTCAAGGGGTTGGCCGGTTTCTCCACTGTAGTTAGAACTTTTCTCTTAAATCGATAAGCCTTTGGGGGTGGGGGAGATACTTTGAGGCCACGCAAACATGTTTCTCCTCATCAAAAATCTCTTTTAGATTTCATATTCATTGGTGATTATTGCCTGGGTCCTTCTTTTCTAGAATCATTGAAAATGGTCATTATTCCATCTCTAGCACTCTCTCCACATCTACAGGTTGGCACATGGCATAAATATTTGTGCATTTATTAGCAGCATGGACTCCTACATTCCTTTTTTTAAAAGAAGTAACGTAGACTTTTATTTTTAACCATGATGCTTACTAGAATTTTGTTTTCCAGTGGGCCCATTACTTTTCAGCTTTAACCTTTGGCAGAGCCTAGAAGTCTATACAGGTTACTTTTTTGTTTTTTTTTAAATAAATTTATTTATTTAATTTATTTTTGGCACGTTGGGTCTTCGTTGCTGCATGCAGACTTTCTCTAGTTGCGGCGAGCCGGGGCTACTCTTTGTTGCAGTGTGCGGGCTTCTCATTGCAGTGGCTTCTCTCGTTGCAGAGCACAGGCAGCCTTCAGTAGTTGTGGAACGCGGGCTCAGTAGTTGTGGCTCATGGGCTCTAGAGCGCGGGCTCAGTAGTTGTGATGCACGGGCTTAGTTGCTCTGCAGCATGTGGGATCTTCCCAGACCAGGGATCAAACCTGTGTCCCCTGCATTGGCAGGCGGATTCTTAACCACTGCGCCACCAGGGAAGCCCCTATAGAGGTTACTTTTGCATCGGTGGTAGGGTTGTATGGTAATGGAATAGATTTTTAAATGTCTTTTACTGATGGTGATACAAATAATATATGTCAGTGCATTATGGTGCCTTATAATTTTATGCATTGGTATAAATTATGTGGGATATTTGGGAATCATTCAATAATATAGAGAGATTTGATTTAGGTCTAAACTCTAATCCTGCTTTTTTCATTAAGTAGCTGTATAAACTTGAACAGTTGCTTAGTTTCTCAGATTTTATCAGCTCATCTGCAAACTGCAAGATGAAAAGACCTATTCCAGTCTCTGGAATTCAACCTTGGAATTCCCTGTTTCTAGTTTCAGAATTATAAAGATTCTGATACTGAGTAATTAAACCTAAAAAAGTTTCTTTGAGGATATTTTATGCCTTCAAAATTGACTATGATCTTTAAAATGTATCTTTTCCTTCCCATGAAAATTTTGGGACTTATTTTTAAAGGTACAGTTAAAGTGATGCATTTTAGCATTTTCCTCCATCCCATCCTCAAGTTCAAAGTTACTTTTTCTTCTTGGGAAAATTTATTAAAAGCTTATTTTACTGTAAGCATCTACTTTTTAAGGAAAGAGGAAAATTCCTTACAATCAGTGATTTTTTTTTTTTTAAACAGAAGTGCTTTGGGGGCCACTGCAATGTTATTCTTAACACGTAAATAGTAATCCTGTATGTTTATTGCCAGGTAAATCATTCTAATTAAAACAACATTGTTACAAAGTAATGTACCTAATACTGGTAGTTATGTGCTCAGATGTAGAAACTGATTGATTCATTGATAAAACACATGTCAGGTGACCTAAGATATTTGGGAATGTGATACAAAAATAAGGAGAACTACTAATAGAAAACATGAGAGTACCCCCTAAAATCGGTCCAGTGACATCAAAGAGTCACTTAACTTACCACCTTATTTGCCGTGTGAGTTTTCATAGTGTTTAGGAGAAAAACTAGAGAAAATGCTAAAATACTGTAGAGAGCAAACTTAAAATAGTACCTGGCACCTAACCAGTCTCAAATGTTAGCAATATTAGTACTTCTGTTATTAACATGTTATGGGTAAGCTTGGGCACAGAAACCAGACTGTGACTAACCATTTACTACTAGACAGTGAAGGTTTAAAGTGTAACCCTCATCATATCTTTTCTTCAGAGGTTTCCTTACTTCCTAATTGCAGTCTAAAGAAAACTTATTTGCGGGCTGTCTGACCATGTCTTCTGTCCCCAACCTTCTGTCGTAATATGCGCAGCAGAAGCCGTAGGAGAGCTGCCAGACAGAGCACAGTCTTCATTTCCTCATTGTTCGGCAGCAATCTGCTCAGGTTTCTCTGCCATATCACTTATTTCAATATGTCACTCAGTACACTTTCATGACTTTCCCTGCTTTGGGTATCCTTTGCAGAACCATTCAAGTTAATCTATGTTTCTTGGATTGGATTACATCTAAATTATCCCTGCTGATTACAACTAACAGATTTGACGGAGAATGGTGCTGAAGGGGTGTTAATGTACATCTAGTAGAACTTTTTCTTCCCACCCCACCCCCCGCCTTTTTCTTGTCTTCTAAATAAGTGTGATGTTTCTGGAGGTGCATTGTATGGTAGAACAGGCTTCACTCTAATCTTCTCTCCTGGCCACTATCCTCATCCTTGTTGCCCCCATCTTAGAGCTGTAAGTTGACCTTCCTCCTGACTCTTCTTAGCATTTATCAAAGGTCCGCCTTTGTTTTAGTTCTTTGTGTTTATGCCTAATATCCCCCTGCTAGACTGCAAGCTCCTTGAGGGCAGACTTCCTGTCTGATCTGACTTTCTACTCCTCGCTGTTCCTAACACCACATCTTATATGTAGGAGGCATTCAGTAAATAATGTTGACGGAATGGATAATCATTAGTGAAAAGTGACAGATTGCTTTACTTGCAAGGCGAGAGTGATGATGTGATGCTGTAGTGGACCATCTAATAAGACCATCCATCTAAAGCCTTTTTGGTTTTGCTCTCCAGTGTGCATCTTACAATCGTGATTAGCCTCAAAGTCCATGTAGTGGGCCGAATCCCGTTTAGTTCCATATCAGCTGCTCAAAAAATACAGTGACAAAATTCTGAAGAAATTATCAGTGTCGGGCTTCCCTGGTGGCGCAGTGGTTGAGAGTCCGCCTGCCGGCGCAGGGGACACGGGTTCGTGCCCCGGTCCGGGAAGATCCCACATGCGGCAGAACGGCTGGGCCCGTGAGCCATGGCCGCTGAGCCTGCGCGTCCAGAGCCTGTGCTCCGCCACGGGAGAGGCCACAACAGTGAGAGGCCCGCGTACCGCAAAAAAAAAAAAAAAAGAGATTATCAGTGTCCACCTTCAAGGAAATTTCCTTAACCTGCTTGTAAGCAGTCATGAAGCCACACTGGTTTAAGTATTTTGTTGATTATTTGAAGAGGGAAGTATGTGTTCAAGTGTGGAAAAATTGGTAAAATCAGAATCAAGGTGGTTTATGCCCAAAGGACAAGATTACACTTCATAGCACAGTTTTACATTCAGCACAGCAACAGAACATGTCAGAAAAGTATAGACCGTCCACCTGAGTGGTAGTCATGTGTTAGGAAGATATAAATGAAGGCCTGCGGTTGGGGAGGTATGAATTTCAGTAAATGCGTGACCTATTGTGATTTGAATGCCATAGGCAAACTTCAAAGTAATGCTAACTACCTTCTCAAGGAGGAGATTAATTCCTAGGAGGAAGTATCTTGTTTTCCTTGGCAATGGCAAATGTAGTTGTATTCTGTCTCCCAGACACACTGGGCATTTCTGATAAATGGCACATTGCCAATTCATCCTAAGTAGCCTGGTAGCTGGCAGAATACATGCTCAGCCAGTGTCCGCCTGCTGGGACACCAGCGGGGGGTGCTGATGAAGTGTCAGATGTATACTGTGTATACATTAATCTGAAGAGGGGAAAACTCATTTCCCCATTTGCTTCCTCCATCTTTCTGTCCCTCCCCGCACACATGGGTAGTTTATCAAAGAAGTCATAGTCGTCAAAAGCAGGGGATTTGTATAGATGCTGCTTTCTGGCAAGAAAGATGGAAATTTCAGGAGGCAAAACAGGACCAGGGGTAACTTATTTTTCCATAGGAAAATAAGGTTGTAAGCCTTGATGATTAAAGTTTAGAAATGGTATATGTGGCCATTATAAGAAATATTCACTTCTTTTGTACTTTGGAGTAATAGATGGATGGCAGAAGCACAGTGAAAATTCGTTTCCAGTATTTTTCTCCAGTTTTCTGTTTGATTTGAATCATGAGCCTCATTTGTTTTGATTTTTGTCAGCATCCCTGTCACATTCTTTCTTATTGAGGGCTTCCTTGACCATCCTGTTTGAAAGTCTTTCCCGCACTGCATGCCACACACCCCATTTCACCCACTTTTCTCAATGACTTTGTCTCCTTCCAATACACCGCATAATTTGCTTGTTATATATCTCCTATTATTCTGATGAAAAATTCTTGAGAGCAGAGATATTTTTTTCTGTTTTTCCAGCTGTTTCCCTGGGAGCTAGAACAGTGCTTGGCAGATAGTAGGTGCTCAGTAAAGGCTTGTTGAATGTGTAATGAATATATTTCCTTTCCGTACCTTTTAAGTGCCCTAGAACAGACTCTTGTTTATCTTTTTGTTTTTAACCTGTATTTCACCTTTTAGGTTTTTATTATTTAGCCTAATCAAGAAGATGTTTTTCAAGCCAAAGAGTAGTTAACTTTGGAAACTGTGTTCAGGAGTTAAACTGTAATTATTCAGTTGGACAATGAGAATGAGCAGGGAAAAGCAGAGTGTTTAAAAGATCACCTCCAGTTTCTACCACTTATTAGCTGTGTGAGCCTCAGTTTGTTCATCTGTGAAGTGGGGCTAATGGTTGTAGCCACCTCATAAGTTTATTGTGAGGAATAAATGAGCAAACTCTTGTGCACTACTTTGCACAGTGCCTGTGACTCAAGAAGTGCTGACATCGGTGTTCCTGGGGTTGGTAGAAAAATTGTTTCTTGGGGGTTGTCAGCTAGGCTTAGCTGGAGTGGTATTCTCAGAAGGGAGGAAATCAGATCTTTGATTTGAGTAGAAGTTTAACCTTTCTGTCCTTAGTTTTTTGCATGATGGTGGACCACCTTGTAGTTTCTTTCTCACTTTCACTCTAAATTCACCAACCCAACGAACTGAAAGTTATTTTTCTAGAGCAGTTAACTATTTTGAAGGGGGGACGTGCTTTCAGATACTGTTTTTCAATTTTTAATATTAAGTTAAGTGGTATAATTTTATGTTTCGTCAGTGGCCCTTTTTTGACATTGTATCCGTTTCTTGTAATGGAAAAATTATGTTTCATGATGTACTATAAATATTAAAACCAAATTATTTAAACTAATATATTCAGAGAGCCTTGATGAATATTCATCTTTTCCATTTGCAAAAGTGCATGATGAAGAGTAAGGGAAAATTCACTAAATGTATGCAAAAGTGCATTTTCCCTTTTTAATTCATGCAGAGTGTACCGACATAATGTCAGCATTTATTTAGGGTGCAGACTTTATTTGCAGTCATTTAATATTATATCAATACTTCATTAGCCTTATAGCTCAAAAACAAAAACCTGTGCCGAAGTCCAATTAGTTAACTCTGAGTGAGTGAGTGTTAAATATTGATGTAGGAACAATTTGAATGTCCTTGGATAAATTGCATAACAAAAGTTGTAGGATACAGCTGTGAATTAGCTTTTTTCCTTAGCCATCATAGCTCAATTTAAAGGCTGCATAATACTCCAATGTATGGATTTCTCACAATTTATTACACTATTTCCCCTTCTAGGTTATTTCCAAGTTTCTCCTATTGAAAATAATGGTAATGAGCAGGCTTTTAATAAGTCTGTGTTCACCTCTGACTGGTTTTTGACGGTAGATTCTCAGAGGGGATTACTGTGACAAAGGATATGAGCATTATATAGGTTTTCCATACTCTTGCTGAATTGTTTCTAGGAATACTGTACAAATTTGTGCTTCCATATACTGAGAAATCACATCTCACTACACTCTGGCCAGCAGTCAGTATTCCAAACCGCCGCCCCCCCCCGACCCAAAAACCAAGTTTGCTGGTTTGTCAGGTGAAAAATAATTACTCTTTTTAAATGTAGTTTTTATTTTTAGTGAAGTTGATATGGCTTTTAGACATGTCAAGCTCTTACAGCAAAGACCCCAGATAAAGCAAATATGAAATTAGGGTTATCTGTGCTTTCTCCTATAACTTCTTCCTTCCATTCCCTAGATCAGCTTACCATACCAACTGTTGGTAACCTGTATTGCTCTTGGGATGCGAGAACTGCTGAGTGATTACAGTGTATGTAGCTGAAGGCGTTATTCCACAGATCAGGACTTTTTTCATCTGGAAAGTAGTAATCTCAATAGTGAAATAGTGCCTTCAGCTGTGGACATTATAATCAAAGTCTCAGGAGTGCTTGTATTCCAGGAATAATACTGTCTAGTTATTACCCTCTGAGCTAGGTTCTACTGATAGTAAAGGGATGACTTTTCATAACTCAGGGCTGAAATAGCAGTAGGGACCCCTGAGCAGATTATTATAGGTCAGGCCTAATCCATGAAGATAAATCTCATTCTAGGCTCACCTGGGCTCATCCACAGGGTAGCTGGTTTAGTGGGAGTCTGTTAATCAAAACTCAGCTTAAAAATGTTCTGTAGGGCTTCCCTGGTGGCGCAGTGGTTGAGAGTCCGCCTGCCGATGCAGGGGACACGGCTTCGTGCCCCGGTCCGGGAAGATCCCACATGCCGCGGAGCGGCTGGGCCTGTGAGCCATGGCTACTGAGCCTGCACGTCCAGAGCCTGTGCTCCACAACGGGAGAGCCCACAACAGTGAGAGGCCCGCGTACAGTAAAAAAAAAAAAAAAATGTTCTGTAAAATCTTTGCTATAATCCAGCCACTGCTTCTGTGAAAAGGAACTCTAAATGTGCATCCTTACTAAACACATGCCTGGGTGCCATGAGAATAGTTAGCAGAAAACAGGTG
This sequence comes from Neophocaena asiaeorientalis asiaeorientalis, assembly GCF_003031525.2. NCBI lineage: Eukaryota > Metazoa > Chordata > Mammalia > Artiodactyla > Phocoenidae > Neophocaena > Neophocaena asiaeorientalis. Next base: position 1,888,928 of record NW_020173964.1, on the reverse strand, counting down.
AAGTGCATTGTGATTCCGACTATGAATGAATGGAGAATTACTACTTATTTGGGGAGCGGGGCAGAGTTTTTTTCTAAGATGGAATTCCACCCAGTAGTTGCTTAAACCTTTCAGTCCCAGTTTGCTGTTCTTTATATTTTGCAGAGGTTAAAAAAAAATTCATTACCATATGTACGTGTTGTCCTTCCTGGGAAGGACGGGGTGCCTGCGGCTGTCTGTGTGGGTGTGCCTGGACAGACTGGTCAAGTGTGGACTTCTTGTTACCAAAGGCATTTGAGAGTCAGTGAGATGAATGGCATCCATAAATATCCTATGGGTTTACAGAGAGGAAATGCAGGCTCACTTTTAATTGCTTACCATCACAGAGGGGAGCAAAACAGATTTATAATAGCAGTACTGTGTGTGTGTGTGTGTGTGTGTGTGTGTGTGTGAGTGTGTGAGAAAGAAGGAGAGAGAGAGAAATTAGGTTTCACTTACTACCCACTTACCCAACTGGTATACCTATTAATATTTCGGACCTGGCCAACCTGTTTACCAAGCGTTATGAAATGATCCAGAGAGTGGAGAGTGCTGGCACTTCAGCTGTCTTATCCTCCCTGTATCTTTAGCACCAAGGGCAGTGCCTGGTATGTACTGTTTTGTACTTAGGTAATGGTGGTTTATTAAGAAATGTTGTGGAGGTCTTTTTTTTTGGCCACACTGAGCGGCTTGCAGGATCTCAGTTCTCCGACCAGGGATTGAACTTGGGCCACGGCAGTGAAAGCCCGGAATCCTAGGCACTAGGCCATCAGGGAACTCTCTCCAGGCGGTCTTAATTCCAACTTTTGATAGTTTCTGAAGCTTCTGTTCTGCTTCCTGGAGCTCAGCCTAGTTGAACCATTGGGCTGTCAAGGATTTGATCGGGTTGTGTGTCTGGGGACATGGCGGAGATAAAGGTGGTGAAGCAGTCACAGCTGTCATCATGGATTTGTCCCTTGGTGTGCCGCTCTGGTGGACTCCTGGTGTGACACAGCTTGTCCTTTCTGCTGTCCTTTTGCCCCTGTGGTAAAATTACAGCACTTGCCTATTTGCTATCTTAATGTGTCAAAAGAATTCTGCAGTTCCGAAACCAAGAAACCCGTAGTAATTAGACAGTGGTTTGTGGGAGGGAAGGTATTGGGATGTAACATTTCCTTTCTTGGGAGAAACGAAAAATTATTATTTAACCACCAATTATTATTTAACCAGGAAATTCCTGGTTATTGTGGCTCTGGGAAAGCTAACATACTTCAGTGTCTTTCTTACCTTATTTTTCTAGAATACCTGGGTGTTTAGTTAAGAATGAGCAGTATTGGTAATTATACTTATTCCTTGTTCATTGGTACCCACAGTATCAATCTGTGGTACTGGATTCTGAATCAGTGTATTCTTCATTATTCTCATTAAGCAGTTAATTGATTATTAATGGAGTTCCTATTATACAGCTGGTGTTAAAACCTATATAGAAAAGATGTCACACATGCTCTTGCTTTTTAAGGAACTTCCAAGATAGTTGAAATAAGGCTTCTGAGAAATTAGAGAGCAAAGTGGAAGATGATTACGGACTGGATAGTTTGCAGTGTGTTCCTAGACTTAGAGGAATGATATGGGCTGCAGGTTCTGGAAGGTTTTGGTTGGGCAAGCTTCAACGCATAGTAGAATTATGTCCATCGTGGAATGGGGTGGGGCGTGGTAGATAAAGTGAGCAATGTGACTTGGACAGTGATGTTTCTTCTTAACATGATGTTTCTAGAATAGTCAGGGAGGCAAAGGACCACATGAAGACCTGGAAGCTCATGGGTATAAGTGATAGAATGATTTCTGACTTAATTTGAACCCTAGAAGATCACCAGGATTGCCACCATCTATCTTTTAGTGAGAAGAATGTCTGCGTGAGGTAGATGGGGAGCCTTCAAAGACCCCATCAAGTGATGCGTTTTTACTTAGGAAGTCTCTCAGGTAGAAAGCCTCTAACCTTCAGGTATTTTAGCCATAAGGAAATAAGTCTTTATATTTGTTAGATTCACTGACTAGATGTTAATAATGGCTCAAGGGATTATGAGATCTTTTCTTTGTGATTTGACACTGCTATTTTCTCTCTTTTATTTTTATTTATTTATTTATTTATTTATTGCAGTATGCGGGCCTTATTTTCTCTCTTTTAAGAGTAGAACCATGTGGCAGGTCCACCGTAGCTATTTGTGATATACTAACTACTTTGTTTTATTGTTCATGGCACATCCACCTCCATTTAAAGGAAACACTTAAAGAACGGGTGCTGAGTAGCAGAGAGCATTTTTACAAATGTATGAAAAGGCATAAAGCTCTCGCTTAAGTTTTGGTAATCCTCACCTCATAGTGGGACTGATAGTCATTCTAAGCCCTATTTCTTCTTCAAGTTGGCTTCCTTAGAGCCCTAATTTCTGTTTCTTCTTTCTTTTACTTGTTTTTCTTTGTCTCTCTACCTTCCTATCCAAGATGATCCACCACTAAAACTTGAATTGTTCTCCTGATGGTGTATATCCTAACCATCTAAGAATCCTAGATACTACATTACTGTTTGCACTGTAGAATTCTGCATTCACTAAGTAATAACTGGGCTTCAGTATGCCATAGATGGATATATCCTCAAGAAAACAGAGGTATACATTTATCATTTTTTTGGCAAGAATGGATGCTTCTATTAGAACTCCTGTGAAATCTCTTCATTGCATGAGACCTATTTGTTTTTCTTTCATTATAGATGCCCCCCCCAATTAGCTTATATAGGTGCTTATTTAAGTATGTTTCTTTCCTTGCTTGTTTGTATAAGTGTCATTTGCTCTTTTTTTTTTTTTTTCTTTTTCTATTTTGGTTCCTAGACACAAGCAGTGATAAGTTTTAGCCTGATAAATAATATGAACCAGTCATATCATTTTGTCCCCCTTTTTACATAGCTCTGATCAAAATGTTGTTAAGAAATGTCTGCGTTTTCCCCATTTGCTGGAACATCTGTCCCCTTGACAGATTCACTTGATGGAGAGTCCAGGGGTTTCTCATCTTAAAGTACTTCTAAAGTTCGGCAAAATAACTTGGGCAGTAGTGAACTACCTACCATTCCCCAAAGGACACTAGATTCCTAGTCTCATGTCCTACCTTATTCTGGAAAGAAAACACCTCTCTATGCACCTCCCTTCTTTCCTCCTGGCCAGTCCCTGTCTGTATTTTAGCATGTGCACTTCCTCTTCCAGGAAACCTTCCCTGATGTCTCTCCCCATCCTCATGCCAATTCTCCTTTGAATTGTGCGTATCTGAACCAAAGCACTTATCACATAAAACTGTAAGGGTTTCTCTGCTTGCCTTCTCCCGCTCCCCTCCTCATCTCCAAATGGTCTGGTTGCCTAAAGAGCCCAGGGAAATGATCTGTAGCTGGTGAAGGTGTGAGCCTAAATATTTCATTGGATGGGCTTTTAGAATTGACACTAGGTGAAATATCATGGGTTTATATTAGGTCGTGTCCATAGGACCTCTCTACATTTTAATCGACCTTTGAGAGCCTTGCTTCTGAAAATGAATCCTGAAACTGGAGAATTTTATGGATGGAACAGACCTTGGGTCAGCCCTTTCCCCTTGCCTGGAGAGACAGTGCACTTCAGTGGCCTTTTCTAAATTGTGATCATGTTTTACAAGCACTTGACTTAGAATTTAATTACTATAGGCAGTTTAGAGTTATGTTTAAGAGTGTGGGCTCCAGAGCCAGGCTGCCTGGATTGCCATCTGGGCTTTACCACTTAGTAGATGTGTGACCTTGGCCAAGGAATGCAACCTTTCTGTGCCTCTGAGAAATGGGAATATTAGTGGTACCTATCTTACGTGGTTGTTGCTGGAATCAAGTGAGATGGTACTTGTTAAGGCCCATGGAACACATAGGAAGAGCCCAATAACGTTAACAGTTGTTATCATCTTGTCCAAGAGCAGAAAGCTGATGTGTTTATTAAACTAGGGAATTTGAGTTTCATTAAACGCATATCTGAAGTTTATGGTTTAAGGAATTGATGAAGCTGGCCTCGTAAAGGTAAGTTTCTCTGATTGTTTTCAGATAACTGCAGGTCTATTATGTTTTCTGCAGGGTAATTTGTAAGGCATGAAGCTTGTCTGAAATTAAAAGCTATGGGGAAAGGATAATGTGGTGTTTTCAACCTGAAGTACACTTTTAGGGATGAAGTCACTAAACAATAAAAAAGCAAAACCAGAAAAAAAGAAACCCCAACTCCTTTCCTTTCATTCCTCTCATCGGATTACACAAAGGCTTCATGAGTTTTCTTTTTGTATCAAATATAATTTGCTTCCTTTCGGATTGGCATTTTGTGTACCATGTATCACAGTGCCTGTATAGTTGGACCTTTAGGATACTAACATCAATTTTACTGAAAATGTTACTAATCTTGCCATCATTTATTTGTCATTGCCAAAGTTAGCTATTGTTTGTCCAGGTGTAACAAAGTTAGAGGATGCCTCTTGGGTCTCTAATACTTTTGCTGGCTCACACCATCAGTGAAACATTTTGAGTATGCATCCCCTAATGTGTGAATATATTTTAAAATGATTTACATGTAGTTAGAGGGGGTATTCAAAAATATTTTAATAGACCTGTGCATCTCCACTAGGAAACCATTAAAGAGAACATTTACTGTAGGGTTTTGCCAGGTGTTAACCATTTAGCTGCCTCCTCATGAAGAGGTCCAGGGTGTCCTGGGGTAGGTGATGGGAGAGGTGGAATGTACTCGGAGTGCTTGAGGCAATGGCTATTTGATAACCTGTAAGGAAGTATTTTAGCCACCAGAACTGGTGCATATCAGCTGACTGTCAGCCTGAATACTAACTTATGTACTAAAACCAGCTAAAAAAGAGGAGACGTAGAAAATGGAAACTGGTATTCTAATTTTTTCCTAAAGCCCATTTAGTTATATTGTGTACCCCCTGGGGTGCCCCTATTCCAGTTTGTAGATCCTTGGAATAAACTATAAGGTCTCTCCTCTAGGCCTGCCAGAGTAGAGTTTTATTGATTAAAAAGAGTTTTGAATATTCAGTGAGGTTGCCTTTTCTTTTTTGGAAAGGTTTTTTATATTTTACTTATAAATGGAAGGAATAGCAGTTCTTTGCTACACATGTCATTAACTGCCACTAAATTGACACAAATGTTAAGTTATTGTGAGAACTGTTTCAAAGCTGATTATGTTAATTAGAATGTAACATACCAGTAATTGCATGTATTCAGACATTATACCATCACTTTTTGTGTTTTCTCCTCCAGATGTAAGATATTCATTTATTTGTTGTTTGAAAAGCTACAGAATTACAGCTAAGAGAGCAAATAAAGTTCGTTCTTTAGAAATATGCTTTAATTGGTTAGCTACTTAAAGACAGAAACAAATGTTAACATGTTAAGCATATAAATTAGAAACATTGCTTATGAAATCCTTAGTTTTGGGCTTTTCATTTAAATAAGCCGCCTTATTGCAATTAATATTATAGCTTTGTTTACGACTCTTAAAAATATATTCCCTTTCGTCATTTCTTGGAGTTTGTCTAATTTAGCTTTCTTATACATGTTAGATGATTTGCAATTTAGATTTTAATTCTTTAAAATGCCATTTTTCTTGTATTTCATTTTTATTTAAAGCATGATTCTGTCTGTATTCATGGAAGTTAGGCATAAACAAACTCCTAGAAAAATCAAGCTTTTAAGTGAACTGAGAACATAAGACATTTCCCCCCCTGCCCCGGTACGCTGGCCTCTCACTGTTGTGGCCTCTCCCGTTGCGGAGCACAGGCTCCGGACGCGCAGGCTCAGTGGCCATGGCTCACGGGCCCAGCCGCTCCGCAGCATGTGGGATCTTCCCGGACCGGGGCACGAAGCCGTGTCCCCTGCATCAGCAGGCAGACTCTCAATCACTGCGCCACCAGGGAAGCCCTAAAACATTTTAATAGGAATTTCAATAGGAGTAACTAAATAAGTATTTGAGAGCCCAACCTAAGAATTATGGCTCTTTGCAAACAAACTTTATGGGACATGGTGTTCCTAATTTACCCTCTGTTATAGTTCTTTAAAAATAGTGTTTCTATTTGTTGATTTTAAATCCTCACCACTTCTTATGTATGTAGAGTGTTAAATATGCCTCTGCCTGATGATTTAGGGGCCATATTGTGTGAAGACAGAGTTTTGTTCTCTGTAGTTTCTTTTAGAGTTTTGAGTATATTTTTTTCTATTGAGGGTGAGTGCCCATCTTTTAATTTGAGTGCGTTTAGGGTTTTTTTTTTTTTCCCCCAATTGTGACACACAGAAATCAGCCCAGCTCTTTCAGTGCCATGACCTTAATTCTCCAGGACTTGTAATATACCTTTCTCAATTAAGTGGACTCATGGTCTGACTCCAGAGTGATGTGCTCAGAAGGGCAGAGCATTTCTTCTTAACCCCTCTTACCGCAATCACTGCATAATTCTGCTGGCAGGTGTTGTGTGCTGCCTATTTTTCTGCTAAGATTTTTGTTCCACATTTGTGGGGCTCCCATCATCCTTAGCACACAGGCCCTTTGGCTTGCTTTATTTGCTAACTGCTTTTCGAAACACAACAGATGATGAAAGTGACCGGCATGTTTGGGCTTGGGAAACTTAGGATTGAATTCAAGGACTGACATTTCTTGGCTCAGTAATTTTGGACAGTGGTCACTTACCCTTGTTGAGCCCTGGTATCTTCATTAGTAAAACAGGAATGGTTAATGCTGACAGCATTGTTGTTTAGGTAAAGAACATAATACATATCATAGGTAACTGCTAAGTATTAGGCATTCTTTGTGTGTTTCTCTCTTTCTGGACTCTGTACCCTGTAATTGGTCAATGTGTCTATTCCTGTGCCAATATCACATTTTCTTAATTACTGTAACAAGTCTTATTAATAACTGCTCAAGAAAGCTCCCTTATTTCATTGTTCTTTGAATATTGGCTATTCTGGGCATGTTTAGCTTTTGTATAAAATCACTTGTGAAGTTCTGCAAGCTTATTAAGATTTTGATTAGAATTATGTTAAATCTAGAGCCCAGTTTCGGAAATTGACATTTTTATGATGTTGAGTTTTACTATTCTAGAGCATATAGTATATGGCTCCATTTATTTAGGACTTCCTTAATGTTTTTAAATAAGGTTTTATTGTTTTCTATTGAAAGAATTTATATGTCCTTTGTTAGATTTATTCTTAGGAATTTTAAGTAACATCTTTTACAAATAAACACGTATACCTATTTGCTAATGTATGGAAATTGAATTGGCTCTTGTATCTTAATTTTTAAATTCGTCCACCTTGCTAATTTTTACAGACTCTTACTCATCTTTAGATTTGGGGGAATGGGAGTTTTTTGTAGACAGTGTAGACAGTGATGATCTGCAAATAATTATAGCTTTTTTCCTTTTCCAATCTTTATAGCTTTTCTTTCTTTTTTAAAAATCTTACTTCATTTACCGTAACTTCTAGGATTATGTTGAATAAAGTGGTGATACCATGTATTATGTTGTTCTTAAACGTAAAGAGAATGTTTTGAATATTTCATATTATTCTGCATCCAGCTTACTAGTATTTTTGTTAGGGTTTTGCCATCTGTGTTTATAAATGGTATTAGCTTGTAGTTTTCCTTTCTTGTATTGCATTTGTTAGGTTATGGTAGCTCAACAAAATGAATAGGAATGTATCAGTCACCCCTACAGTACTACAATAATGCTGCATGATAAAGCACAATTCCTCAGTTGCAGTCATCAGTAATATTTATTTCTTCCTGTGGGTCTGTGGGTTGGCTTGGCGTGGCTGCTTTGGGCCACATACCTGTGAGTTGGCTTGGCTTCCATCCAGTCTGCAGGCCTGAGTCATGTACTCTATGTGTCTTACTCTGGGGCCCAGGGTGAAGAGCAGCACTTACCTGGGGTGTGGTTGTCCCATGGTGGAGGTTGGAAGGTCCTATAAGGGGGAGCTGAAACACTGACTGTTTCTTAAGGATCAGGCTTGGAACTGACCCAGTATCACTTCTGCCCATTGGCAAAAGCTGGGTAGTTAAATCCAGCATCAGTGAGGTGGGGAGTGCGAGGTAAGGAGTATCTGCTAAACAATAATTTTACTACCTCAGGAAAAGTTCCTTCCTTTTCTAATTTCTGGAAGTGTCTGTGTAAGAATGGATGGATCTCTTTCTTGGCTTTTCTGAATATGGCCTGTAAAGTCATCTGCACCCGATAATTTCTTTGTGGGGACATTTTTGACCTAATTTTTTAATATTTACATGAATATTCAGATTATTTCTTCTTGAGTCAGTTTGGTATTTTGTGTGAATTTGTTTAACTAAACTAAGTTTGAAAATTATGTTCATTCTGTGTGGCATCTCCAGTTTTGACTCCTTTCCTGTTCTTAACGTTGTTTAGCTGTGTTTTCTCCCCCTCGTTCTTTTTTTTTTGTCTTGATTAATTTTGCCAGAGGCTTGTCTATTTTATTAATTTTGAGTGGCTTCTGGATTTCATGTCATGCTTAGAAAAGTATTTTTTCTTCTCAGCTTCGAACACTAGTATTTCATATTTTCTTATATCTTTATGCATTAGTTTTTAATATTTAAATCTCTAATCTACTTGGAACTTATTTTTATTAAGGAGTAAAAGAGAAGTTCAGCTTATTCTCTTTTCCAAGTGGCTAGCCAATTATTCCAATACTGTTACCAAACAACTTCTCTTTCCTTCAATCTCTAATACCACTTTTAGGATATATGAAATTCCTGAGTATATTATGGGTCTATTCCTTGACTCTGTCCTACTCCTTTGATTTGTCTTCCTGTATTTATATCATATAATCTAACTCCTGTAGTTTCATGCTATTTCTAACATCTAGTGGGCTGGTAGGGGAACCTCATAACTCTTGCAGTTAAATTTATTTTCAGTTACATTTAAAAGACTGCCCCTCGCTTTAATATTTTTATTATCTCTGGAAATAACTTCCTTATTTCTTTGAAAACCAGTGAGGGGGGAAAAATCATCCCATGTGAAAACATTATTTTTATTTATTTATTTATTTTTAATTTTTGGATGCGTTGGGTCTTCGTTGCAGCACATGGGCTTTCTCTAGTTGTGGTGAGCGGGGGCTACTCTTCATTGCGGTGCATGGGCTTCTCACTGCGGTGGCCTCTCTTGTTGCAGAGCACGGGCTCTAGGCGCACGGGCTCTAGGCACGTGGGCTTCAGTAGCTGTGGCTCACGGGCTTAGTTGCTCCATGGCATGTGGGATCTTCCCGGACCAGGGTTCAAACCCATGTCCCCTGCAATGGCAGGTGGATTCTTAACCACTGCACCACCCAGGAAGTCCCCCTGATGTGAAAACATTAAACATCTGCTACTTTTATAAAATCATAGCTGTTTTGGGTTGTCCTGGGGGGAGAACCGTTTCATTTTTTGTCGGGGTTCCGTGTTCAGCCTCCTGGCCTGTGCACCTCATGGTGTCAGGGCACCACTCACCCCGGCTTTAATGTGGATTGTTTTTGCGGAGTTGTGCAACACAACCCCGGACCTGGCTGCTCCCTGGAGCTGGACTCATGGATTATTGCCGCCACCAGCCTAAGAAACCGGAGCTTGCTGATAGCGGGTCTCCAAGTTCTGTGGGGATGCTTTCAGAGACAGGAGTCGGGAGTATGCGATTCAGCACCCCCTCTCTATGTGGAGATTAGACTCCATTGCCAATCTCAGAGGCTGCTTCTTTGATTTCCTGAAGAGAGTAACCAAGCTTCCTTATAACTTGCAGCTGTGAAATCATAAATGCCACCAACTGCCATGCTAGCTCTAGAGATGTCCTCTGCTTTTTTTGGTGGCAGTGTCACTAGAGCTCACAAAAGAAGTGACAAGTTAACTACCCCACCAGTTTGCTGGCATGAGTTCTTTTCCCATACTGCCTTTATTCTGAGTTATTCAGAACATCCTCTGCCTTTTGTGCTGATGAGAAGGATGTGCTCGAAAGGGGATGGGCACTGACAGCGCACAGGAATAATTCCTTTCATCCATGCAGCCTGACAACCCTTGGATTCCTCGTCCTGTTGAAGCAGGGAGAGGCTTGAACAGGATTGAATGGTCCCCACTCGTCTGGCCTTTTAAACAAATCTCAATTTGATATGAAATTAGATGCAGCTGAAGTTGCTGGTGGCACAGTTCTCACTAACGTTTGAAGTTCATAACCTGTCCCACAAGGCTAAAGGATGTGACAAACTCACATCTGAATAATGACCACCATCTGAGCCTGTCAGTGCAGAAAGGTCTTCATTAAGAGGGAAAGATTGGGAATCTGATACCAGGGCAAATGAAACCACAGCTTTCATCAGGTAGAACTTTATTTAGCTTTCTATCCCAGGAATCTTAGATCCAGGCAATCAATTGGGAAATTCAGGATTTGATAACTTCTGTGTTCTTTAACTTAAAAAAGTAAGGTTTAGGGCTTCCCTGGTGGCGCAGTGGTTGAGAGTCTGCCTGCCGATGCAGGGGACACGGGTTCGTGCCCCGGTCCTGGAAGATCCCACATGCCGCGGAGCGGCTGGGCCCGTGAGCCATGGCCGCTGAGCCTGCGCGTCCGGAGCCTGTGCTCCGTAGCAGGAGAGGCCACAGCAGTGAGAGGCCCGCGTACCGCAAAAAAAAAAAAAAAAAAAAAAAAAAGGTTTTTTTTTTTTCCCCAAAAAAAAAAAAAAAAAAAAAAAGTAAGGTTTATTTTTCTGTCATAGGATGGTAAATTCCCATAGGAAATTTAGAAAATGTTCTCAAGAGGTTGGGACAGAAATCATGTATAATATACAACCAATCTTAACATCATTTCTCTAAACGTAGATTTTCTTTATATGCATCTCAGTATCTTATGACAACACATATGTACTTTTCATTGCTCATATCTCTTGTTTCTTTCCAAGATGCCAGTCTTGGGCTGTTACCTGTCAGATTTTAAGTTCTCCCTCTGGCTTTCTTTCTGCTCATTTTCCTTGTCTGTGGTTCATAACCCTGGCAGTGGAACTCTAGAGATTTCTGTGTCTCAGAAGGTGCTAGACCTCTGTCCTGGGTGCCACGTCTGACCCATCTTTTATTCAGGTGATCCCTTCCAATTCTCCTCATTCCTCGTGCCCACGTTCCCCCTCACAGAGGAATTTCCATTCTTACTCTCGTGGGAATTGTGGAGCTGAAGCGGCTCTGTCTGGTTGGGCATTTCCTCCTTGCACGCCCTCTCCTCACACAAGCAGGGGACCTGTCCCCGAACGAGTGTGTCCCTCAGGCAGCTGCTTTCTTAAGACTTCCACTGCCCTTTCGTGTTGACTGTGCTGCTAAGCCAATATCCCTAGATGCCTCTAGATGGCAGTGTCTACCTCCCTCTGCCTTGAGGCTAGACTAGAACAGAACAGTTGACTGTAGCCCCAAGGATGATGTTTAGCGTGTCACCCTGGGTCTTTAGGACCCCTGCCTCCCCTTGCCCTTTCTCCTGCGTCAAGTGCTTTTTCAACTCTGCAGACGATCATGAAGTGGGAACATCCGATACATCCTTATCCTGGGCTCGTCAACGGTCTCCACCTCACGAAGCCAGAGACAGGAATCGAATTACTCAGTCATATTTGGCCAGTAATTTTGTTTTGAGGAGCCCTGCTTCAAAATGTTGCCGGAGGTTTTCTGTTAGTAATTTTTCAAAGGAACACTCGGAGGGGCTGGTGGGTAGTGCTGCAAGCATGGCGCAGGAACTAAAATGCTAGATGCTGGGCCCTGTTCTCCTATTTCTCGGCAGGCCCTCTGGCTTGCGAAGCTCAGTTTGTGTTTGAGCAACTCAGTTTGACATAACGTCGAATACACAGCCCCAAATCAAATAAGTCATGTTCCCTGGTTCAGAATACTTTAAAGATGAAGATCATGCAGAGTTGAAATCAAATTCAGGAGAGTGTTCAGCTATTTTTAAAAATATGTATTAGGATGGAATGTTTGGCTGGTTGTAATTTTTTTAACCCGCCTGTCCCCGCTGTGAATTTCAGATTCTCAGGAGCCTGTGTCTTTGTGTCCCCTGTTGTCCTAAGTCAGGACCAGCACATGCAAGGTGCTCCAGAATCCTCGCTTACACTAACAGCATCCTCTCTGCCCTCCACTGGGTCGTGGTACCTGAGGCTCTAGCCTAACCCTTGTATCTCAGAATATTTAAACACACATTCTCTCTGCCTTAACTTCTGTGTTCCGGTGGAATTGCATTTGGCTGTTATAGACGAAATCTCAAACAGCTCAGCGAGAGCCTGCATTATATTGGATGTGGAGCCTGTGTCCCGGGTGAGCGTTTTCTCCGCTGCTGTGGAAATTGAACCCAGGCAAAAGAGATGAGCCCAGAGCCATAAAGCTGCATTTTTGTACTTTATTGGGAGATGAGCAGGTTGATGACATCCTCTTCTTCTGAGGATATTTTTAAAATGAGACCCAGAATTTCCCCCAGGGTTAGGAGAGAGCATTCCTAACTCCAGACCCACCAGAGACCGCTTGTGTGCCAGCCGATGCTGCTTTCACCCTGCATTTTGCTTTCCTGGTGCCTTTCTCCAGAGTTTGAAACTGAACTGCTTTTTCTCCCCACAGAATGTGGCATTTAGACAAATAGCATTGGGCTCCGAGGGAAAGGTGTATTAATGCATCTGGGAGAGAATTTATAAGGGGCTGGCTCTTGAGGCATTTCCTTGGCGATCACTAATTGGAAATGCTCTTGCCGTATGTCACTTTTCTAAGAAACAAATAGGTACCCCTGAGTTCCAAATAAACAGATAGGAAAGCCTTACAGTCATCCATGACAACGATACAAATTCAATACTGTATGGTTACGATGGGCAGTCACCTCACAGTGTCCTCATTTGGGGGATAATCTGCCTTGGAGGAGGGAAAAAAGCTCATTCAATTCCATTGATATAATCCTTCCTTCAGTGCTCTGATTGACATTTTAGCAGTAACCTTTTGTTAATATTGTTCAAAAATGTATGAAAAAGAAAAAAAATAACCCACTGTGTTGCTACCCCTGTTGACATTTTTATAAAAAGTAATACATATACAATATTAGAAAAGGCTCTGGACCTTTAAAAAAAAGATTCACTTCTCCTCCTTGTCCCTTTCCCCAAAGATAACTCATTGGTAATTGTTTCTTGTTACTTGTTGCAGAAAAAAAAGTATGTGTATATCTCCATGAATAAAACAATTGAAACACTTCATACACTGCTGGGACCTAGCTTTTTGATTTAATATGAAGATCTCTCCTATTAGCACATACAGCTTTACTGAGTCCATTTTAATTGTGCTACAGTATTTCATCACATGGCTACATCATCATATAAATTACCCGAGCAGTCCCTAGGTCAACTCTCAAACAAGTTGAAAAGTGCTGCAGCTCTGACCTGTATGACATCTGCTGTGAGAATGCTTGCACACATTATTTTAGGATGATTTGTAGTTGTTGGTGAGGTAAGTTTTCTCCCAGTGTTCAATCATAGTGACGTGGAGTGCATTGCGTTGTATAGAAGAAATGGCTTAGAAGTTTATTTACTATTGTTATTGTTTGTTTCTATAAACAATAGTTTTTCTTCCTCACCTACATGCCATTTTGGCAGAGATGTGCTCTGTTCCATGCAGTCATTCAGGGGCTCAGGCTGACAGATGTTCTGAGATCTTTATATCCTTTCCAAGGTCACCCTGGGTGTTAACACCCAGATAGTAATAGTATATGGGCAGGAATTGCATGGGAAGTATTCATGGACAGATCTTAAAGAGTGGCACACATCTACCTCATCGTCCATTGTCTGGAGCTCCAAGTATAACAGTTATACTTGGGGGCTTCCCTGGTGGCGCAGTGGTTGAGAGTCCGCCTGCTGATGCAGGGGACACGGGTTCGTGCCCCGGTCCGGGAAGATCCCACATGCCGTGGAGCGGCTGGGCCCGTGAGCCATGGCTGCTGGGCCTGCGCATCTGGGGTCTGTGCTCCACAACGGGAGAGGCCACGACAGTGAGAGGCCCGCGTACCGAAAAAAAAAAAAAAAAATTGGGAAGTGTTGCGCCATCGTTCATTGTCTGGAACACACTCAAGTGCACAAGAGGCTGGGAGACATCATCATATAAATTACCCGAGCAGTCCCTAGGTCAACTCTCGAACAAGTTGAAAAGCCCTGCATCTCTGACCTATATGACATCTGCTGTGAGAATGCTAGCGTCTTACTAGTCAGTCGTGTCAAGAAAGTATAATCTGGTCAGCATCTTGATTTAGTTACGTGTTTGGTCCCAGTGCAGTAGCTTGTAAAGAAGCCAAATGGATATGTTATAAGGAATAGAAAGACCTTTTTTCTCTCAGAAGATGAAGGCATTGCACACTCCGTAAATAATGGTGCCTGTCAGGTTTTTGGACACTTTTTCTAAGAAAGGAGAAAAGATATTAAAAAGATAGGTGTGAATGCAACAGGGACTGACAGAAAACCTGGTGACGTTAGGGATTGATACTGTAATTGTGTACATGAGCTATAATTTATCAAAGCTCCTAGAAGTATTTTATGGAAGGGTTCAGGAGTGCTCTGATTTTACAAATGAAGTCATTGATGGCTGACCATAAACCTTTCCACAGCCTAGGTCTGTGTTTGAGTCTGGAGGCAGAGAACAGCAAATAACAGAATAAAAGGCTGGAGACGGCCCGCTGGACAATGGTGTGATCTTCTGCATTAGCGTGCTGTCGATAAGCATCATTGCGGCACAGCCAGTGGGTGCCGAGCTGACCACAGGGCCATGCTGGACCAAGAAGGATGCCAAGAAACAATTGATAGATGTATTCCTGATAATTCATATTCTGCTGCCGAATTAATCTTATCGATTCAGGGATTCTGAAAGTGGCCATAGATAATTTTAAGAAGCAAAGCCATTTGTATTTCTTGAGCAGAAGACCAGAGTAACAGAGGAAATCCCATCTTGGACATAAAACCCGGAAACCTGGCTCAGTGAACGTAAAACTTGCCTTGTGTGTCCTCCAGAGGCCCCTGCCTAGGTTGGCTTAGAGAGGCGGTTGTCTTGCGAAGCTACCCGTGGTAAAGCTTCACTGGCCGTGGTTGAATCTTTGCTCCCGTAGAACCTGTGTTTAATGATGAGTTAGAAGAGACATTAACAGCATAAGGACAAAGGGGAAAAACAGAAATGCTTGGAGTGTGTGACGCAGGGTCAGACCTTTGAAGGAGGGGGATGTAAGGCTGTGGAGCCGGGAGGGGAATTCTGAACGTTTGGGAGAGAAGGCTGTCCTGCATCACCCTGGGAAGACAGTGTTGCCGTGGGTGAATGTCAGTGGGTTTGGGGAGCTGCTGCCCTTGACCACGCCTGGCTTCCCCCTCATACTCCCTTCGTCCCACCTTCCTGGCTCTCTTGTCTTCCTTCTCACGTTCCCACCACTCTTGTGAGTGTATTATTTATAGTGGATAAAAGGTGGATAGTGGTAAGAAGCAGCCTCACTAGGTCTCAGTTTTCCTGTCTCTAAAAGGAAGGGTTTGGAATGGATGACTTCCATCTCTGCAGTGGAATGATTCTGGGGTTCACCTCTGACTGGCCGTCCTTACTGAAGCATTTCCTGGAAAACATTAATGAGAACTCTTTGGCAGTTCTAATTTTTTAAAGAAGTCTAATTCCTGATAAAAATTATACTTGGGAAGCCTTGCTCACTATATAGCTAATGATCACTGATCACCTGCTTGTGGAGCTTTTCATGTCAAGATTGTCCTATTAAGTTGAATAAAACAGTTTTTGTCTGCATTGTATTTCCACAAATATTGATAGCAAGAATAAAAAAAACATTAGGGGAAATGTTCACGATTGATGAATCAATTGGTGAAGACTATAAGGAATGTTGTATTCTTTTAACTTTTCTGTAGGCTTGAAAAATTTCAAAATAAAATATTGGAGGGTAAAAATGGGCAAGTGTATTTTCTCTTCCCTTAGGGAAACTGAGACAAATCAGATGAAGCAGTTTATTAAATGACTTTCTCAAGGGCAATCAAGAGTTAAGTGAGAGGATCTGCAGTAGATTTCAGTGGCTCAGTTGCCATTCTAGTGCTTCTCAGGCTGTATCTCCTCCCTAAAGGAAAGACAAATGTAAGAAAGAGTTTCCTCGGGCTTCCCTGGTGGCGCAGTGGTTGAGAGTCCACCTGACGATGCAGGGGACACGGGTTCATGCCCTGGTTGGGAAGAACCCACATGCCGCGGAGCGGCTGGGCCCGTGAGCCATGGCCACTGAGCCTGCGCGTCCGGAGCCTGTGCTCTGCAACGGGAGAGGCCACAACTGTGAGAGGCCTGCGTACCGCAAAAAAAAAATAAAAAAGAAGGAGTTTCCTCTAGCCTACTGCTTCTGAAGAAAATGTTTCTGAGCCTGGCAACATTGCTGTGTGTTTCCACTTACAAATTATCCGAATGGGCAAAGCAGGAGATAGGGACCTGTCAGCTTTATAAAGGTGCTCAATGAATGGCATTAGGTATATAGTTCACCCATTGAGAAGAAATGGGTGGTTCTAATTCCGAACCTAGGATTTTCATGTCTGACGGCTTGAAACAGAAAAGGATTCCGTGGTCAGCAGTATTTGGTAGTGAAGGAAGGCATGTCAGGTGCAAACCTGATAGAAGGGGAGACAAAGTCGGAATTGCACGGTGTATTCTTCCATTGTTGTCCTTGGAAGGGCATTGTGACCAGTAGACTCTGAAAAGGTCCTCGTCCTCTTTGTCTAGCCCAGGCCCATATGGGGTTTAGAGGAAGGAGAGGTGGGTCTCCAGGGGCAGCTTTACATGAACAGACAGTGGTATTTGCCTTTCCCCATCTTATAACTCTCTCCTTCTGGAACTTCGGGGAAGGAGGCTCTCTGGATAGTTTTCAGAGGTTTATGTTGTTACCTGACCTAGTAACACACTGCGAAATCAAAATATCTGTGTATGATGGGTGCGTACCTCACTGACATGATGGCATTTATAAAAAGCTAGAATCGTTACTTGGGTGAGCTCTGGGTGTATCATCAGCTTGGGAGGGAGGTGATCACTTTCATCCTGGTCTGAAGCAAGCATCGTCCTCTTGTGGGTCTCTCGTGACCTTTAGTTGCTTCCCTTGTGCCTCATTAAGCGTGATGAGCAGCTAGCTGTAGATAGGTAATAAGAGGCCAGCACTCCCACCAGGAGCATTCAAAACATCGTCACCTAGAGCACCCTTGACGGGTCATGCTCTGTGTTTTTTGTTAGATCACCCTCCTCTGAAACATATTTTCACCTATCTTCATCTGCATTAACTCAGAGAAAATCAAGAGTTTTAAAAGCTGGAAGAAAGAATCAAGGTGAAGTGCACTGTTGCTGATGGTGTTTTGTCCAGTAGGTGGCGCCTCAGCAAATCTCATTTGTAGCTGATAGAAGTAAACACGTGGAGGATTTTTTGAAAAGATGCGTTCATAATGCATGTGAGCAAAAGGTACGCCCTGTGTGCAGGGTGGTTCATGAAGTCAACTGGAAAAAAAAACAGTTGGACTATGTAAAACTAACTCTCTCATTGTAAGAAAATTGTTGGGAAGAACTTATAAAAAGCTAATGTCTGGTTGAAATTAAAATCCTTTATCACGTCACATGGAGATTTTTTCCACAACATTTGGGCTGCAGATTACTGCTACAAGTAAGAGAATACTGTTACTCTTGATAGCATTTTGAGCTTTAGAGAATAATGTATGATAGATGTTTAGGTATCAGATTTGTATGTTTGAATTATGTTCAGAAAATGCTGAATACTTGAGCTGGAGAAATTCCTTCCAGTAACTTAAAAAAAAACATTTTAGTGCAACATGTTAGGTGTAACTTCTTGAAGGAATAGACTGCGTGTTCCTGGAATGCATTGTTAGAAACTTAATGTACGTGTGATTAAACACGCGCCAAAACAGCACCTCCATGCTAAGAATATGTTATGGTTTTTATACTCAAAGAGAGTTAAAGATACTTCTTCAGAAGCATGCAAAGGAAGCAGCATTTTCACTCCTTAAATACAAGTGTCCCCTCTGAAAACTGAGTAGTGGAATTGGTAACGTATTTCTAAATCATGCACTTCAGAAGGCAAGTGAGGATTTTTTAAAAATTCCTGCTTTCCAGCAAAGTACTAGAATTGCATTATACATTTTTCCCTAAAGAAGTCTATATCTTTCCTGATGGCTTAAGGTAAGGAATCTCTGTGTATTGTTTGACAAAATGGAATCAGAGTTAATCTATTAATATTTTCTATAGATAAAACAGTCAGGATACGCATGTCCTATTGTGTTCAGTTTTCTTTAGAGGACAGTTAAAGAACACAATTAACAGGCTCCTCACAAATGTCCTTTCCTATCTGTCTCGGAGGAGAGTGGTGACAGGCATCCAAGGTTGTCAGGTGAGGTATAAAATCATCACCGGAGTACTGGTGGCATCGGGGAAACCTCAAGAAGGAAAAGATGAAGGATCCTGTTTGCTTTTAATAATTGAGTCATAGTGATGTGTTTAGTAAGACCAAGACAGGACTTATCCAGTTCACTGAACTTCAGTTTTAGAGGAAGGTTGTACAAAAAGTGCCTTGTCTTTCCGTGGAAATACTAGTCTTTGGTGAAAAGAGATTAAAGTGGTGTTCTTTCATGGCTACAGGAATCGATCCTCCCTTTTCCTTGCTCTTTCCCATCACCTCTCTCCTCTTGCCCTTTTCTCAAGTTGAATAATCACTTATAGGGAAGATGATAGGAGCTTAGTGGTAAGTAGTGGAGACCTTCTTACCACTGAGCTCCTGTCATCTTCCCTATCTCCCCCACTTAGTAGTCCCACTCCCTTTAGACCAGTGGTTCCCAAGCTTGTCTGCTCAGTGGAAGCACCTCGGGAGATTCAGAAACTACTGATGCCTCCCCCCACCCCTAAGATTGTGATTTAATTGGTCTGGGCGTGGCTTTAGGTTTGGGAAATTATAAAAGGTTTTCCAGTGATTCTAATGTGCAGATAAATTTGGGAACCCCCATTTACTTCCTCTCCCCAAACCTCCCTTATTCTCCACCCACCCTTCTGAGCCCATCCTTCCTTGGTACTTTTGCAGCACCAGCACCTTGAGTGTATGTTTGTCCATGTGACTCCACTGATCCCCTTGGACTTTGTCTGTTTTTTTCATGTGTCTTAGGATCCCATGACCATGTTCCGATGGAACTGAGTTTTTTTCCTCTTTCTATTCTCAACATCCATCTTAATACCTAACCCATAGCAGCTGCTTAGTGATTGCTTTCTGAATCAAGGGCATAATATATATATATAGTAATACAATGATTTAAACAAGTTGATTCATGTACTTCTGACTCAGGGCATTTTTATTGCCCAGGTAGATATTTCTCCTTTACTTGAAGAGCCTAGATCTCCTAGTTTCCTATCTTTTCTTAAAGCGATGATAAGTATATAAAATTAAAGAGGAATATGTTCTCTTGTGTGGTATTAGCTTGTGTCACAAAAGCCAGCTTTAGATAAGGGGACAAAGGAGGACTAAGCCTGTATTCAGTAAATCTCAAGGAAGGAAGTGTAGAGTGTTGTTGATTTCTAGTGGAAGAATTCCCTATTGCCTGCCTTACTTAAAGAATATCAATTTATCTAACTGATGATAATCTGGTAAATTTATTGTAGCATTAAAAATGCAAATCAGTTACCATGCCAAAAATTCAGTGACATGCCTAAGACTTTTAAAATTTTATATGATTTTATTAGGTGATAATGGGAGGCATAATTGTTAATGTTTGATTCTGGCAAAATACAATTAGTTTCTGTGAAACACATTGTGCCTTAATGATATCATTAAGATTAATGAATATAAATGAATGAGCTGGGGATTTCAAATAGCACATAGTGACTTTATATCAGTCTGTAGAACTTGAGATAGATTTCCTTGATTTTTTAAGGAGAATGCACCAGAGCCCCTGCTGTATTTTCATATAGACTAGAGAGAAATTAAATCAGCTACCTTAGGAAGACTGTTGTATACTGATTTCAGTCTGTGAAAGCCACTTATTAGTTTTACTTTAAGAATTATTTTCAAGACCACTTTTTAGGAATTTCCATGTCCTGTATATATGAGAGTGCATGTATATTTTGGTGTTTAAAAAAAAAAATCAGGGTACTAAATCATTGTTCAGTAAATTAGAGATGACATGGTGGTGTCTATTCCAGATGTTCCACAATACACATCTATTACATTTATAATTTAAAATATTATTAAGAAAGCTAGGCAAGTGAGTATTCTTGGGCTAAGAGATGGAGAAAGGAAAAACTGGGAGAGGCTGCTCGTCAAGGTCTTAAATGAGAGTCATGGACTAAATGTATAATGTGACCCCAAGGATCATGGTATTTTGAGTAATGATGCATGACTATATGTTCTTGTAGTGTAGAGAGAAACTCTGCCACGACAAAACAGAAACAAAAAACCCAATTTATCTGTGGTGCGTGTACTTGTAATTTTTTTTTTTTTTTTTGCGGTACGTGGGCCTCTCACTGCTGTGGCCTGTCCCGTTGCAGAGCACAGGCTCCGGACGCGCAGGCTCAGCGGCCATGGCTCACGGGCCCAGCCGCTCTGCGGCATGTGGGATCTTCCGGAACCGGGGCACGAACCCGTGTCCCCTGCATCGGCAGGCGGACTCTCAACCACTGCGCCACCAGGGAAGCCCCGTATGTACTTGTAATTTAAGCGCTGTGTTTGCAGCATCCTCTTATTGAACTAGAGAGAGAGAGGCACTGTGTCATCAGGTAGTGCTTAATATGACTTCGTAAGTTGGTCTCCTTGGTCTGACCTTCAGTTAATGCTTCTGTTTCTCCCCTATGCATGCGCATGTGTGGGAACGCACAGGTTTGGTTTTCTTATTTGTCTGTTTGAAAGTTTTGCAGGGCAGCCCTTGCCCATGAATTGCTGTTGAAGTAGTGGTGGGAAGAACCACAAAAGTGAAGGAGGGAGGGGAGGTATTTTTGGAACGTGGCTACTATTTGGGCACTGGGACCCAGCCTGAGAAGCCTGAATTCCTTTGTTTGCTCTGCCTTTTTACTGTTCCCTTGACCTTGGGCTCTTCTTTTAACCTCATCGCCTCACTTTCCTTGTTGGTAAATTGAACCAGTCTCTTCCTTTTCTCCTTCGAAAGAAGCTGATGGGGATTAATGAGGTAGAATCTGGAGTACATTTTGTACTTCTCTGAAGAGTACATTTCAGGGAAGGTAGAAGACAGTTAATATCATCGTAGAGAAGTGGAGCTCACATTGCTTACCATGTTAGATGATAGAGTTCCAAGGAGTACTTAACTGTCGGTCAACTGAAAATGAATTGCGGGCACAGCCCCATTTCTACTCACTTCTAAGTCGGATGACGTGTTAGTGCAGGATGATGGAAAGGAAGGCAAACCAAATGTGAGGAGCAGTAGGATGCCAGGATTCGGGGGGACATCTGACTGCCACCTGCTTGCCTCAAAGAAAGCCACTTATTTTTATAATCATTTTTATACGTACCTCTCCAAAAGTGCTTGGCTCTCTGTACGTAATCCGAACAAGATCAGAATGAGGTTCGCAGCAAAACTTCAGAATTCATCTAATCTGGAGCCTCAAGGTAGAATACGGTTCTAGACGTGATCGTCAGGTTTAAAACAGCTTGCTCAAGTCTCTTCAAATCTATATCATAATTCATGTCGATGCAAACACAGAGACATAGAAAGAATGCTTGGTTACTTCATGTATGAAATCCCTTGCTAATTTTATGTAGCATGCTGTCTTTGGTCAATCAGCTTTTAAATTCCAAGGTGACTAGCTTGATTTTTTCTTCTTAGAAGATTTTCCTTATCTTTTCTCCCCTTGTGTTTACTTTTTTTTTTGAGAAGTTTAGATAGGTAACAGTATGTTTAACCTAGAACTTAGTTTCTTGTCACTGTAGGATTAAAAAAGAAACGTTTAATACATGCGTAGTCTGAAAGTGCTTTTATAATCTCTGATTCTGTATTTAAACTCAGAATATAGACAATAGAGTTCAAAATTTGAAAATAATCTTCATCTTTTATCTCTAGGTAGATCTCATCACTTTAGGAATCATTTTAGGAATATCTCCTGTTTCAGAAGCTCATAAAATATCAACGCTTAGTTGATGCCAGGAGTATTATCAGGCATATAAACAGATTGACATACTCATGTCTGAAGCTCATACAATGGGCAGGCACCCTGTGCCGGCAGTACGGCCAATGTCACTTCACTCATCTACTCCCATCTCCATCTAAATTAATATGAAATACAGGAGTTTGCTAAATATTAGTTTACGGTCCCAGTGTTGGTCGTGTCATTTGGAGATGAAGGAACATAATTGAAAAAAAAAAAATATTGGAGCTATTTTCCATTGTCAGATCTTCATAAATGCCCTCGATGAAAAAAATGAAGTTGTATTACCCAGTTTTATTAGAAATGCTATGTTTTGTTGGGTCCGTGTGTTCACAAAGTAGAGAATATTTTCCTACTGTGATTGATGTTGGGGCATTTATGAGGATAGTCTGCTATATTTCATATGTATATGAGGGTGTCATTGTTAAAATGTTCAAAAGAAAATTACGTATGTGATTTATATTTTATTATTTCCTCCTAGGATGTAATTTTTTCAGTACCATGATTCCTGTCATATTGTCAGTGGTGATTTGATGGCTAATATGCCAGAAATAATTAGATTTTAAAAGGTGATGCAGATGTCAAGACAATATAGCTTTCTTGTGAAAAGGCTTAAGCGAGATCATGCATGTTAAATTGTGCAAGTCCCCAATTGCATACATTGTAACAGTTTTCAGGATTACAGGCAGGATGGAAAATGCAGCTCCATGCAGGAAGCCTGGGATGCAGCATATTTCAGAGGCATATCCTTGCTACTGACACCACCTGCAATTTTTGCTAAATGAAACGTGTTTTAGAAAATGCTACTCTTTGGATAAATTCAGACTTCGGTGTATTATCAGTGGGATGATGTTAGATCCCCTCTTTTCTTTTGAGTGGGAAAATTCCTCCTCTCTCTAGAAGGCATCAAGCCCTTTGTTTTAGTCTCCTTGACAGGTTTACATTTTTTTCTTTGGGGAGAAAAAGACACATGCAATATGAACTGCATTTTTTTTTTTAACCTTACAATAATGTTCAATAAAGATTGAACTTTATTGTACAATTTTAAATGACCATTTTAAAATATAAGACAAGGTAATTTGTAGTTTCAGTGTTTGTTCCTGAGCATAGTATCTCCTGGGACTTTAAATGGAATGGAACCTATTTCTGGGTGTCTTTATACTTTTGGGCACTGATGACACTAGTGATCCATCTGTGGTTCACTTGTATGTTACTTTTTTTTTTTTTTTTTTCCAGTACGCGGGCCTCTCACTGTTGTGCCCTCTCCCGTTGCGGAGCACAGGCTCCGGACGCGCAGGCTTAGCGGCCATGGCTCACGGGCCCAGCCGCTCCGCGGCATGTGGGATCTTCCCGGACCGGGGCACGAACCCGTGTCCCCCGCATCGGCAGGCAGACTCTCAACCACTGCGCCACCAGGGAAGCCCCTGTATGTTACTTTAATAAATAATGTTTCTGAAGATTAGACTAATGCTGTAATATCACGGTGTTAGGCAGGGATGAGGATAAGTGTCAACTGTAGCCAGACATTAAACCTGCTCTCAG
This sequence comes from Neophocaena asiaeorientalis asiaeorientalis, assembly GCF_003031525.2. Taxonomy (NCBI): domain Eukaryota; kingdom Metazoa; phylum Chordata; class Mammalia; order Artiodactyla; family Phocoenidae; genus Neophocaena; species Neophocaena asiaeorientalis. The sequence goes on along the minus strand of NW_020173964.1, from coordinate 1,865,181 downwards.
AGTTAACACTGAAGTCTGCAGCGTGCTCTTCAGCCCCCATGCTTCAGCACATCCCTGGTGTCAGAGCGCTGCTTTCTCACTTGGGAGCACAGTGATGAGGAAGCGACTGCCGGGGAAGCTGAGCTTCGCCCTCAGCCTCTCGCGTGTTCCCGGCAGGGCGAAGGAGGCTTGAAACCAGGCAGGTAGCTGAGTGGCATGTCAAACAGATGCTCAATGAGATGCTAATAGCCTGGAGGAGGGAGGGGAGTTTGGAGTCCTGATTGTGGAGTCAGTAGGGGAGGGACCAGGTGTCCAGAGTGAGGGGCATGGGCTGCTCCTACTTTGAGGACACTGGGACCAGTTTTGCAATTTCCCAGCAGGTGGCCTCCTGCTCTTCCCAGCTTCCCACTGCGAAGCCCATAGTAATATCTTAATTTCACAAACAAGAAACTGAAGCTCAAGAAGGTGAAGGGGCTTTCCCTCAGTTACCTGAGTGCCTGGCTGGTAGAGCCTGCCCTGGGCACTGGCTCTCAGGGCAGGGTACTTTCTTCTAAGGATTCTGGGGAGTCATGACTTCTGGAAAACGGAAGGAAAAGTCAGGGTTGGGACTTCCCCTCCCTTTCAGCTTCTCAGCACTGCCCAGGACAGCTTTGCCCAGAGTCATTTCACCTGGAAGGAAAGAGTGATTTACGGAGTGCCTCCAGTGGTAAATTCCAGAAAACGGAAGAGTATCAGACTAGAGAGTGAAGAGCTGCTAAAAGCCCACAAATTAATGGGGATGTGTAGTACACTGGCTCAACAACTGAAAGGGGGGGCCTTAGTTCTGTGGAATTCACTTGATTGTAAGTAAGTACATGTTATATTTAGAACTGTATAATTTTGGACCCAGAAGGGTGAAGAGTTGTTCCAAGAGTGGAGCCCCTGGAGGCCCAGATGCATTTAAGAAGTAGAGCCACACCCCAGAACTCTTCTCTGGCCGCCCTCTTCCTCTACCCACTCCTGCCCAGGGGCACCTTTCTCCCTTCGGGCCCCAAAGCAGCTGAGACCCGCCTCCTTTTGTCTTTTAGAGACACGTGGCCATGGAATCAGAGATTCCAAATGCTCTTTTCTGGTGTGTTCTGACCATTGACAGCTTAGAATGTGGTAATTTGCCTTTTGAAGCTAAAAAATCTGACACCTTTCATTCACCTTGAAAGCACATTTTCCTTCTTTGTTTAAGCACTAAGAGGCAATAGGTCTGTTAGGAACCCCAGCTGAAGGGTCAGCCGGTCAGGGTTCTTATCTCAGTTCTGCCTTTCCTTAGCTGTGTAATCTTAGGAAGATACTTAACCTCTCTGATGTCAGCTTCCTTCTCTGTATAATGGGGATGATAATATAGCTAATTCATGGAGCTGTTGCAAGAATTCGATGAAATGACTTGTACAAAGTACTTAGAGCAGTGATTGGCATATACTGTGTGCTCAATATATGTTGGCTATTGTTATTTAGAAATAAAACATGGAGGAAAATAAAGTGCTAAAATTAAGAAGGATTTTAAATATAAGCACTGAAATATTTATATGTATTTTGAGCAAATCTCACAGTTACATTGGACACTGGCATTCATTGTTCTCTTTACCACTTAAATTGACACAGGAATAACAATATTCACGATAATAGATGCTTTATATACATTTTCATGAATGACCTGCTTCTTATTTGTAACTTTTTATGACCTTTATGTTACCTTTTAAAAAATACAACATACTCATTGGCCACTGGCATTTATCTGTGAGTGGAAAACATAATCAATGAATGAATGAAGGGATTTATCCACTTGGCCATGTTGGTTTCCCTCATGAATGAACAGAGATGTACAAATCCTTGGTCCGTTGTCTAAAAGTAACAGACAAGATATGGTAGTTAATGCATTTTGTGGGTACTTGTCTATCTTGCTAAGTAGTAATCGCTGCTACAAATACACAAAGCGACCTTAAGGGGAAATCCCACCACAGACTGTGGTCATGGCAGATCTGGAGAGGGAAGCCCCTGCCTCCACCAGGAACTTACCCTCTCACATCCCTCACGTGTCACCTCCGTGGCTTTTGGATAAGTGGTCCAGGAGCCACAGGCTGAGAGCTGCTGGCAGGGAGTGGATTTAGCCTGTGGAGTGTAGTAGGTAAGGTTACGTTTGGAAACGTCCCCCTTCCGTGGTGCTTAAAAAATTCCTCGCGGTGTTCCTCACCGCCATTTCCCAGTGCACATTCAGTTGCTGAAGAGTAGGTGAAATCAGAAGGTGCAGTTACTGTAGTGTGACCAATGTGGATCTAGAGTGGAGCGGTAACTGGTTCTTAAATTTGTGAGAAATATGGGACTGTGTAAATCAGGTGACAAACCTGTATCCTGCCACCAAATGACATTACGTGGACGTCAGTGATCACAAAATCTTATCCTTTCCCTTTGTGAAAATACTTAACAACCAAACGCTTCCCATCCCTCCCCTGATTTTTCTCATTCTGGATCTGGTCTTGTTTTTGTTTCTGTGAGCCATTTATTAATTAATTTTTACAATTAATAAAATTTAAATTTGGCCCTTAGTAGAGTGTCCACAGATGCTGAGTATTCTATGAAGTAAATTATGCCTACGGTAGAGTGTGCATGAGGTGTATCGGTACAAATAATTTTTTTTCAATCAAGTACTGTGAAGCTCCTGGATTTAGATTGCAATGAATGACAAAGCCTACCAGATTTTATCTGAATACACACGTAAAAGCTATACATGTTGAGGTTGGTACTTTGTGAACTGACTCACAGTATTGTGAAAATATTACATGAAGATATAAAATTGCAGGAAAACTGAGTTTATTAATGGAAATTAGACTAACTCCTAATTATTACCTGTGAATAGTGTCATCATTTGAAGTTTTTATTGCATTTTAACACATGGCTTATCTTGATGAGAAAATATATAGCAAAGGGTAAATGTAGCAATTTTTGTTTTACTGTTCCCTCTGCTAAGCCGTTATGGCTTGATGTTACTTTTCAGCAGCCTTTCATTTTTGTCCCAAATGTTTTTGCCTCTGGCTGGTTTTACTTCTTTAAAATGTATGTGTATCCCTTCTCAAAGTGATACATTTTGACAGGTAATCGATATTTTTTCATACCAGGTTTGATGGTGCAATGGTCATAATTCTCATCTGAGACTTAGTTAATGGTTGAATACTGACCTAGATTTTTATCTCAGAATATTCCTTTGTTAAGCAACGTACTTTTCACCCTTAGCCAAGTGCCTTTTTATCACTCCCAGCCACCAAACAGGTCTAGGTGCCAAGTGCCTAAGATGCACAGAACCCACTTATCTGGGATACACATCACCTGACTTTTTGTCACTCTATCCTCGAAATGTCTTCTGATAGCACTTCCAACCAGCTTACTTGGTTGGCCACAGAAAAGATACTTCTGGGCTCTACTTTTTTTTCCCTCCTGGCATCCTATGATCTTTATTTGAAGGGGAAAAGTCTTTTCCCTTTTCTCTAGTGGGAACTTGATGTCCTCCATCAGACCCCACTTTTTCTAGAAGGACAAGCGCAATGAAGATCACAGTCCTCAGATCACAAGCATGTCTAAGGACACCATGCTCGGCTTTTGCTTTTTAAAAGTTCAGCTTCTTGGGTCATGATTTGTTTTTCCTAAATTCAGTTAGGACTTTCTTATGCCTCTGTGGGCAGATAACAGTGACATCTAAGTTGGTAAATATATTCTGAACCCCTGCCAAGGCACTTTGTTGAAGACGGCACTTCACATTCAAGGAGCTGTTTAAGCTCTTCTCTCAGGAGGGTGAATTGAGGGAGAAAGGGCAACAACTGTCATTCCTTTTCTTTTCATTGAAGAGACTGGCCTTCCTTTTGCAGGAAAAGGTTAAAGTACAGGTGGGCCTGTCAAGGATGGGATCTGTTTCCACCAGCTTTGCAGATTCTCCCACAGATAGCACACTGATTCTTCCCTTCCACCCCTAGATTTTCTTTTTTTTCCTTTTTTTGTCCTTGAATTTAAACAAAAATATGTAGTTTTAAAAAATCTTAAAAATCATTTGTGCTAGAATTTGGGGATACATTTTGGTTTGAGCAACAAACAGGTTTGTGCTTTCTCTTTGCTTTTAGAGATGGCATTACTCCTCCACCTGAGAACAAGAACAAAAACTCTCTGGGGTTTTCTTCCTTTAAGTGGTATCAAATGAGCACGCCTAAGTGGAAAAAATACCCTGATACCCTTCTCCGAGGTTGCTTCTGTGAGGGAGGGGTGACATTTCTTCACAGGGTTTCTCTTTGTATGTCTGGAGATGTAGGCAAAGATGGTTTGGGAACATAAAATGCAATCAATTTTCCTCCGTGGTTAGATTCATAAATCCCTGAGCTATTTTTAATGACATAATCTAATCAATTGATGGCAAGCCTAATAGTGTGTTGACAGGCAGAAAGAGACAGAAAGCTAGTGTAATAGCAGGTGGCTGGGTAAGGAACCATTTTTCTCTTCCTTCCTCACCCCCCGTGTTTAGAAATCGCTAGTTATCTGGATTAGGTAAAAAGCAGAAATTACCGATTTAAAAAAAAAAATTATGCCTGCCTTCCTAACTACCTTTCTTTCAAGAAAAAAAGACTTTCTAAGGGATAAAGTGAAGAAGGAGGTAGTTCCGAGACAAACTACAGGTAGCCCTAGTGTCTGCTTCTCAGGACCATACTATGCTCTTAATTTAAGTATCTTTAGAAGAGAAATCAAGGGGGAGTAATTTATTATGAATTGGTAGCATCGTATATTGTTACTCCTGTGCTAGGTCTGTAATGAAAACTTAATATTCATCTCTTGGTTGCTTTGAATCGAAATAAGATGAGGATGAGTGGAGTAAACAAGCTGAAACAGACTGTGAAATTGCACATGATGGGAATCTTTTTTTTTTTTTTTTTAGTTGCTTCTGGACTAGAAATAGGTTACTATTCCAACTAATGATGGCTCTTAGAATTTCTTCTTCCTTTTTACATTTCGGTCCAGTATCAACAGAACGAAGTTGTTATCACAAGGGAAATTAAAATCTAAACTGTATCTTTGGGCTAGGAATCCACCGGCAAGGTATTTATGTAAATGAACTGGCTTTCACACTGGGAGGGGTAAGGTGTTCCACCCGCTGTGGCTGGAGAGCAGCCGCCCTGAGCCCTCCGTTTTCAGGTCTTCCGGCAGCGTGTGTGTTCTGCAACATTTCCTTTACTTTGATGCCATCAGAAAAGATGAGCGCCAGGCATGGTGGTGCTGCTTGGCTGGCCAGCTGTGCCCTAGTTTCTCACCATCCCAATCAGCAGCTGCCTTTTACAGAGGTTTCTGTCACCGCTGATTTACTTAGCCACTTTGACCTTATAGTTGCTTCCGAAGGGGCTTGACCCGAGGCCACTGCCGAAAGCCATCTTCTGGTCACCTGGAATGCCAGGGCCAGTATTTTGAAGGAGAAGAAAAAACAGGGCTCCCACAATTTCCTATCTACTAGCGAGAGGCTCCTCCGCCTGGATGGATGCATTAGGCGTCTGAGCCCACTTGCTGCGCTCTCCCACCGAACTGCAAGCATCCGTGATCCCTGAAGTTGCTGGAGTGAATAACTAAGCGGGACCAGCTGACCCCGGGCTCCAATCAGCTAGAGCGTGATGTAAGTGTTTAGCAGCTGCTGGGCTCTGAATTAGCGTGCTGAAGTAGAGGTAGTACAGCATGGCTAGACTGTTGTGAGAGGCTCAGAGAAAGCGGAGGGGGAGATGGATGAGTCCAGCATTCTAAGACGAAGAGGGCTCCAGGTAGGAGATCCTTCCATTCTTGAAATGTAGGGTTGCCAGTGGCCAGCCGTGGAGGATTTCAAAGTTCCCTTTTCATTCCTTTACTGGGCACAAATACGTGCACAGTTCTTAGCAACGTGAATACGCTAAGTCTCTAGTTACAGAGCTAAGTGACCCATCACAGGGTTCAACGAGAAAGGCTCTTTTGTCAGAGACAATAGATAGGACTTTTAGTTTGAGACTTTGTTGGTTGTTTATTTTTTTCTGCTGGTTGTTTAAGAATAGTTAAATCGTGGCTGGCAGTGACATCTGATGAGCCAGTTGGGCATTCTGTCAGAAGTCTGGGAAGTCTGTCAAGGGTAGCAACTCTGTTCAGTTCTGGGAACACGGGACTCAGTTTTGTGTCGGGCTCCGCAGCATCTATCTGATCGCCTTGCAGATGTGTGCAGCTGCTGGGAGGTTTCCTCCTGTCAGTGAGATGAAAGTTTCTGCTGGCAGCTCAATCAGAGTTCCCTGTAATTTGTTTATGTTGAGATGAGGAAAGATATGTGTCTTACTGCCTTGCTTTTTGTGCCCAAATTTCTCTAATTTAATTACTGTGACTTCAGTATACAAATGTATTCCAAGTTAAAACTTGGCAGATCAGAAAACTTGGAAAAAACATCTGCTTGGCCGTTTGTAAGTCTCAGGAAGCCAAAATGTGAGTATGTTCAAAATTAGTACGTTTAACTCCTTGATAACTCTTTTTTCCTGTGTGTAAGTGGTAGTTTTCTCTGTGAAAGACTCTAATCATTAGCCATTGTTAAACTCTCATTCATTATTTTTGAGATTAAAAAAAAAGTGCTTGGGAAGACCGAATATACGGCACATGTAGAAATGTTTCAGATACTCCTTAATTGTCTTTGACTCACAGCTGGGCTAGCTGTCTGCTTTTTGTTTTAAATGTCAATTACTAATATTATTCATATTATTCTAATATTATAGATAAACTAAAGGATTATTTGTAGGTAAACAAGAGAGGGATTAAAAAAGTTGGGGTTAAATGTCATCTATTGTTCCAAACCTAAGTAAACAGACTGACTCTAATGATTTTCAGTGTGGTCATTGTTTTGAATGTACAGTGTGGTTAGTCACTGCTGTGGATTTCCTTTTCTTTGTTTTCATCACATCTATGAAGTTCTGGTAATGCACAGCTGTTTGTGTGGGTCCACGTCCTCTCTGGGGTCGCTGGTTAAATATGGAAAGGCTCTTTGTTAAAAAGATGATAAACTCTATTAAACTCCTAATGGTTCAGATTATTACTATGTTGATGGCAATTCTGCTGAGAGTTTTCTCTTTCCTTTAATTCATTTTAGATAATTTAAAATGTGTTTTTGTTAAGAAGCTCTTTTTTGTGGTTTATTTCTGTAATACATATCATCACAACTTCAGAGGACATGATTGAGATATAGGGTGCTTTTGAGGGGTATAGATTTCATAGAACTTTTAATTTTAGAAATAAAGAAATCATTATTGTGGCTATTTAAAATAAGCTATTTTCTAAGATTTGCAACAAAACAAAGGAAACATTGCTAGTTAATATAGTACTTAGACTGTTAGATCTTCATTGTACTTAACCTACTTTTACTGCACCTGCCATATTCTACTATATAATAGATAAAGAATGTCTGCTTTCTACTGTAAATGAAATAAAACTCTCCACATTGTGAGAAATAGCAACATAACAGTGCATAAAAGTTCTGCCACCTCATAGTTACTTTATTTTGGCTTAAACAAAGCCTATTATTCTTTTACTCCCATTATATCCAATATTTTTTTAAAAAGGCATTGCACATACAGAGTAACTGTTTTCAGAAATTCCAATATTAGGAAACTACTTACAAAATACAAGGTGTAAGTATACATTTGTATTACAAATGATGTCACTGTAGAGTTCTTAAGAACAACGCCACCTAGTGAATTTAGAAATTAAGTTAGTTTACAAATACATACTACTGTATATGAAACATTTCAACATGTAAATGAGGCATACCTGTAGTGAACCTAGGCTGAAACTTACACTTTTGTATGACTGATTCTGACTGTGTTGCTAGGTAATCTTGAGCAACTCACATACCCTCTTGGTGTCTGTTTATTCTTCTGTAAAATGCATGCTGTAATGTGACTTTTGAGTATACTACATGGGAGATAGACATAACTGAATTTTTTAAAGTTAAAGGCCATGTAATAAATACGCTAGAATATAGAAGGTCCTCAATAAGTATTATGTTGTTGAAAGCAAAGATGATTTCTGTTCTTTATAACATGCCATATCATTACCAGTCAGATGAAATAGTTATGTTTTTATTCCATATTTGTTGTTTGAATTTAATTTTAAGTTAGAAGAATCACCAATAAAGACAGCATTATTTACAGGGGTCATTATGACAGAATATATTATCTAATAATAAGAGTCTATTGGCCTGTTACACTGAATAGATGCTTAGTGTTAGATGCTTAGAATTGGAACAGATCCGTATTTTTTTTTGTTTTTTTTTTTTTTGCGTTACGCGGGCCTCTCACTGTTGTGGCCTCTCCCGTTGCGGAGCACAGGCTCCGGACACGCAGGCTCAGCGGCCATGGCTCACGGGCCCAACCGCTCCACGGCATGTGGGATCTTCCTGGACCGGGGCACGAACCCGCGTCCCCTGCATCGGCAGGCGGACTCAACCACTGCACCACCAGGGAAGCCCAGATCCGTTTTTTAAATAACTTAAAGCCTTGTGTCAAAAATATGGAGCATACGAATATTATAATTCTCTAAAATTTAATTTTGCCATAATTCAGAATGTGTTTAGTATAGAATAATGCAGTGTGTGTTTAGAACTTATTTTTAGAATTTCAGTACCTCTAGCTCTTAAAACACAGGCTACTAGTGGTGTTTTTAAAATTTGGACTTTGAAAAATGATTTTTAGTCAGAACATATTCTCAAGGCATGACTACCTCATAAAATTGCAACACAAGTTAGTTGTTCATCTTAAGTGACTGCACGTTTCCATCTTTTCTGTGGACTGTATTAATATTTCCAGTACTACTGATAGCACTTCAACCACTGCCTTTGAAATGAGAATGAGAGAAAGAGGTCCCAATGGCTTCCCCTGTTAGAATCTGGAAAACTTTTCAGATTGCATCTCCAAACATGGGAAATTCTGACGGATGGATGGGCTTGGGCAGACTTTGGACTTGGGGCAATTTGAATTTCTAGACAGGCCTAATTCGTCAAAGGATAACTGGCTCCTTTCGGGCCTAATATCCCTTAAACAGGGGTCATATTTTTTAACTGTCAGGGAAATTAATTGTTTCAGTGATTTCCGTTATGTGTTTCCCTTTTATTTGTTTTAATGAAAGTGTCCCTATCCCTAATGTGATAGATCCCAAGGCTGGAGAAAAATGAACAACAGGCATCATTAAAGCAGGAAGAAGGCACTAAAAGAGGGAGGGGCATCTCAGAGAGGCCTCCTATGATTCCTTTCCTGCCATTCTCTTGTGCTTTCCTTTGCTTGGTAGCATCTTCTGTTGATTTCTCCCCTCTCCAATTAAATATTACCATTTTAGTCCACTGTCACATGCAGCTGGAATGTTAAAAAAAATTTTTTTTCAGATATGATGAGGTTACCAACTAAATATTTATAATTTAGATTTCTAGATTGGTGTTTAGGTTTTTGTTTTGTTTGCTTCTCTTTCCCCTATACCTGATCTCATCCCCCAACCTTATTTGAAACAACAACAAAAACCTAACATTCTTACCTTGGCCTAGGCTCTGATTTTCCCCTGGCCTTGGTCTGGAATTTAGTTTTAGAAAACAGAGAAGCAGGTGGACTCTTACATTCTGAACTGGGTGTCAGCAGTGCTTGGATGTAGGTTATTCCAGTCCCAATGTCTCGGTGTTTCTTCTGTGTTAACTTTAATGTGCTTGTGGATGTGTTTACACTCACCTGAGCTTAATAGCAGGATCATTACGTGGGAGTGTTACCCTGGTTCCTACCATCTGAGGACTCTGGGTGGTTACAGGAAAGAGGTCTAGTTAGAGGATTATAATAGAAATACTTACGATAATTACACTTTGGGATAAGGTACTTTTGATCTCCAGAGGTTCCAGAAAGGCACAGAGATGACTTTGGGACAGAAAGAATCAAAATGGTACATGAACTTTTGGTAGTGATGAGTACCTAATCAATGAGACCAGTTGTGGTCATATCCAAGTGGTGTTTCTTATCCATTGAAGGAGTTGAATTTCTGCCTCTGAAATAGAGATAGAATACTGTAGTTTTAGTTTCCTGATCCACAAAGGGGTAAGGATGGGGTGCCCTTAAAATCTTATGTTCACTCAAATTTCTATTTTCTACTCTAAGAATTGTTTTCATAACAAACTTTTTTTAAAAACAACGTCAAATAAACAAGTTTGCGTACTAGCTCTTCTTTTGCACCTTCTCATTCTCTGGTACAGCTGTTAATAAACCAGAAAATTGTCACCTCTGTATATCGGTCAAGGCAATACCTATTCTCCAGGTCATCCCTTTTCCCACCTTTGACTTCTCCGTCTCATGCCTGCAGTCACCAACCCCTGTCAGTTCTACATTAAAAATACTTCTAGAGTCTAGGCAGCCTCTTTCACACCTAAATTTCTGTATTGTATGGTACCCCTGGGTCCAGGTCCTTCTCCATTCCATCCTGCTTGTCTCTGTAGATCCCCACATCAATCCCTGGTTTAAAATCCCCACATGGCTTTGCATCATCTGCTCGAGGTTAGAGTAAAAACGCACCTGACTCTCTCTGATTTAGCTCAGTCTACTTTTCTGGTCTCATTTCCAACTCTTTGCCTTCCAAAACCCCGTTCCATCACCCCCTCTCCAGACTTGATGTATCCCCTTTACCTACAATATCCTTTCCTTATTTTCTCCAATTCTCCCTGCTCATTAGGGACCAAAGTAAACTATAATTCTTTCCTGAAATTTTCCATAATTACTATGTTCCATTCTGAATTTTATAATAGTCATTGTCTATTTTACTTACTTGCACACCTAATCCTATTGCGTGATACATTATTTTAAAATTATTTCATTTGAGTGTCTTGTAATGAAACTGCAAACGCATTGAGGATCAGTGTCCAGTGACAATGAGTAGCTCTGTAACTTTAGACGCGTTTCTTAACCACTCTGATCTCTGTGTCCACAGCTGTAAAATGGAGATAATACATGCTTAAAGATTGAAAGCAGTTGTAAACGTTTAGCACAGCCTCTGGCGTGTAGTACTTACTCAGTTAACCTTAGTTCACTGCCCTCTGGATCGGCACAGAGCCTTGCATAGTGTGATTTTAAATAATTAAATGTGGAGGGCTTCCCTGGTGGCTCAGTGGTTGAGAGTCCGCCTGCCGATGCAGGGGACGCGGGTTCGTGCCCTGGTCCGGGAAGATCCCACATGCCGCGGAGCAGCTGGGCCCGTGAGCCGTGGCCGCTGAGCCTGTGCGTCCGGAGCCTGTGCTCCGCAACGGGAGAGGCCACAACAGTGAGAGGCCCGCGTAACGCAAAAAAAAAAAAAAAAAAAAAAAAATGTGGGGATCAGGTGGGGCTTAGGCAGTAAAAGGATGGTGAGCATGAATTGGATAATTTGAGGGGAGTTTATAAAAGGGATGCTTTAAAAGGTGTGGGCAGGGTATAGGGATAGTTTAAGGGGCTGGAAGCCACAGGGAGCCATTACCTTCACTAGGCCTGAAGGAGCGAGGGAGGGAGCAGTTACAGAACCTGGAGATGGAGAAGGCAGGTGACAGGTACCGTAGGTGAGGGACGCAGGCCGAAGTGACTCTGCAGGGAGGTGGACGGGGACATCTCAGCCTTATTTTTCTCCCTCCTTCTGCACTCTTTCTGGTGCTCCCTGTTAGCGAAACCCAACAGAAACCAGAGGGGCACAGGAGCCCCAGCTGTGCGTGGTCCATGCATCCAAACACCAAGGCCCAGTATAGGGTGGAGAGTAGATCTGGATGGGCAGTGGAAGTACATGCAGCATGCTTATAGCAAGCATGTGTTTTCCTGCCCCTTGCTCTTAGCAGTTGCCAGCCAAAGACAGTGTTCAACTTTCATAGGCACAGATCTCTGGGGCCTGAACCGAATTCAAGCATTTGAACAGATTCAGAGCTGCTTTTTTTGAAAAGTCATGGCCCCCAACCGTTTCCGACTTTTGTGTAATGATGTCTTTCCAACCAGGCTCTTAATCCTCCTGGGAAAATATTAGTCCTTCCCCTTCCACTGAAGCACGTGGATCAGTCATGCAGCATGCCTGCACTTCTGGTCCTGCAAACAATCTCAATTTTGAATCGCTCTGCTCTGCAGACCCTGGCTGAGAAGTGACGGCTGAGAGCAATAGCCCAAGAGACCTCTTACCATTCATCTCTAGGATTCCCTGAGCTCCGCCCTCCGGCAGGTCCTATCACACGTAGCCTGTCCATCCAAATTACAACTTGACATTATGTCCTTGGCTTTTATTGAGGGTTCTAAAAGAAATGGCTCTGAGTGAACATCTTTGCACTTTTTATAAAACTCCCCTTGAAGCCTTATCCATTATGTGGTGCATTGTCTCGTATTCTGTATTACGCCCACATGATAAATTTGCTTCGAGTTCAGTACTCAAAAAGTTTCTTCCTCTCTAGGTGAACAAGTTTGCTTCTTTTAATCAGATAATGAGAGCTGGCTTGGTCTTCATTTTTGTCTTAGCTGATCAAGACAGGGTTTCATACTCAGTTGCAATAGTTTGTAGATAAAATGAGCCACCACTTCTTCACTGTTTAGCTCTTAGTTCCTTCTTTTTAAGAATTGTGTGGTTTCATTTATCATAGCTTTTGAAAGTCTTAAGTTGCCTGAATAGATTTCTCAAAGTAGGTAAGACCTAAAAATTTAATAACGTTGCATTTGAAACACAGTGAATAATGTCAGAAGACAAGAAAAAAAGACTGAAAGACCAAATAATCAATAAACTAGATAAAATACAAAAATCAAGAATTACATGAACTTACAAAGATCAATATGCAAGCAGGGATCAATAATTTTATTGTTGGCACCAGAGTCTAATGAAATCAAATAGGGTATTGGAATTTATTTGAAACTTACATTTTAAATAAATTATGAGTAACAATAGATTTTTATTATTTTTTATAAAATCATCTATTTTTTAAAATTAAAAAAAATTTTTTTGGCTGCGTGGTGCAGCATGTGGGATCTTAGTTTCCTGACCAGAGATCAAACCCTCTCCCCCTGGCGTGGAAATGTGGAGTCTTAACCATTCGACCACCGGGGAAGTCCCATGATAGATTTTTAAAGTGTCCTAGAAATCATACATTTGTCTTGGAAGCAACCAAAAGCATGGAGATTGGCATCCAACTTGTGAAACACACATGTTAGAAGACACTATTGCCATTAAAATCATGCTTCTGACAAATATTTGATGATATGGGCAAAAGCTTGACAGTAATGGCAAGGAAAAGAACAGGTTACTAATCTGTGTACATAATGTATGTACAATTCTATAAAAATGTGTGTGTGTGTGCGCGCATGTAGGATAGCCCTGTGGGATGGAAGGAAAGAGCCTGTGTGGGTTTTGGAGTAATTAAGACCATCTTTGCCACTAAGCTGTATGGGGTTGCCCAGGCTGGTTAATTCCTCACTGGTAAAATACACTTATTTGCAGAATTACTGAGAATGAATCAAAGTGCGGTGTGAAAAGGCTAAAAAATATCCATCATATCTAATATTTATTAAGGACCTATTTTCTTTTTCTTCATTATCATCATCTAAACTAATAGCAAGAAACTGCACTAAAATGTTAATTTAGTATATCTTGATGGTGGCACCATAAGAATTTTTTCCTTGAACTCTTCTATAGTAAGCATGTATTACTTTTTCTTTTTTTTTTTTTTGCAGTACGCGGGCCTCTCACTGTTGTGGCCTCTCCCGTTGCGGAGCACAGGCTCCGGACAATTTTTAATTTTTTTGTTTCATTGTCTAAGAAAAGAAAACTTTATACCACTCAGTACCATCAATGAAAGGCTCTTAAAGCTGTTTTTTATCTTGTGCATCATTTTGGCATCGAGGAAGGTAAATCAGTTCCATGGGATGCCTCACTCCAGACCTTAGGCCAGCAGTTCAATGAGGCTGCCCTTTTGAATCACCTGGAGAGCTCTCTAAAGCCTAGGACCTCGAAGCAATCCACGTCAGTCTCTGGGTGGTGTGTAGCCAGGCTTGAGACCCACTGCTCCTAGGGGGATCACGTGTCCAAGGAACACCTAAGTCATGGCACATACCACTTCTGTATCCCCAAATGTAAGGTTTGACAACCTGTAACAGGTGTGTTAAACAGCTTTGCCTTCTTTCTTCCAGTGAGACTGGGTTTTATTTTTATGGAGAGGTGCATGAAGGGGATGTATACCCATTGCATTTGTTTCTTGACTCCCCTAATAATGGCAAAGGTAGTAATGCGAGAGCTCAAACCATTAACTAACCCACCTTGGGGAACTGTTCTTACAGTGGTGTGGCTGGAGGGAGCCCTAGACCTTTACCCCAAAAGGACCCAGGGCACTGGCAGTGTCCAGGTGCCGTTTTACATTTTTTAAATCGCTGGCACCCATGGTTTGCCTTACGAAACTACCTCCAGGGCGTGGTAAGACAGTTGCTTTGCGCCTTGAAACGTTCTAATGTTAAAGACAACAAACACCTGTGATTTGGAACCCTTATCATAGATACTCTTCAGTAAGGTACATGCTTGAGTTCTCAAAACACTTGCAATTTTACTTAGATTGTGTTTTGATTCAGGCAGTCACGAAAAAAAACCCTCCATTCTCTGCCTTTCTTTCAATTAATGTATAATAATAATAAATAATAGCAGCAGCAGTATATATTGAACAGGTTTGTGTCAGAGGACTGAGTGTTGTGTCTTAAATCTACACTCTTGCACTTTTATCCCAGGCTCTAGCAGTCCAGAAATGAGTGGAGTCTGGTACTGACCTGTGAGGGGTTTATAGTGTGGTCGGGGAGACAGCAGTTTCTGCAACAGCAAGTACCGTAACCCCCGTCGGTCACAATGCACGGGCACTGGAGGTGGCTGGTGCCCCGCTGTGCTGTAGGAGGCTGGGAAGGCTTTGTGGAGATGGGGCTATTTCTGCCAGATGATGCTGGATGAACAAGTTCTGACTAGGCGAGAAGGGTGGGGACACAGCTGCATGTGCAAAGGTGTGGTGGCCACACAGGGTGTGTCCTTTTCAAGGTGCTGCAAACAGTGCATGTGGGAAGCAGGAAGTGATGAGCAGGTCCCAAGGATACTGCCATATTGAAGGGTTTGGACTTTAAACAGTAGGAAGCCACTGAAAGATTTCACTTAGGGCACAGAAATACTTTACCGACTGTCAACCGCTAATGAATAATGCCTGGGAAGAGGACAAGAACAGCTAGGAGGTTAGAAATGGGGAGGTAAGAGATGCTGCTGCTGGACTGAGATGTTCGCAGTGGAAGTAGAGAAAAGGCAACTGTAGGTACCATTAATAGGACTTGATGACCTGTTGGGATGGTTGAGAAAAGAAATGGAAGGAGCTGGAGGTGACTCCCAGGTTTCAGGCATAACAAGAAACAAATGAGAGCAAGAAATAAAAATAACGTGGATGGCGAGGTGATTAGTTGGTTCCGTGCATCTTGAGTTTGCAGCACCTGTGGAAGCTTTCAGATGGAGATGCTCAGTAAGCAGCTGGATGTATGGGCTGAAACTTCCAAAGAGAGGTCAAGTCTGGATATAGATTCTGAATTCATCCCCTTTAAATAATTTATTGAACTAGACTGTGAATAAAGAGAGAACACAATTTCTCTCAAAGTAATAGATTTCCATTAGAATAGTTTTCAAGGATTACCGATGGACCTTGAGTCTGTCATACAGAGTGAAGTCAGTCAGAAAGAGAAAAACAAATACCGTATGCTAACACATATATATGGAATCTAAAAAAAAAAAAAAGGTTCTGAAGAACCTAGGGGCAGGACAGGAATAAAGACGCAGATGTAGAGAATGGACTTGAGGACACGGGGAGGGGAAAGGGTAAGCTGGGACAAAGTGGGAGAGTAGCATTGACATATATACACTACCAAATGTAAAATAGGTAGCTAGTGGGAAGCAGCCGCATAGCACAGGGAGATCAGCTGGGTGCTTTGTGACCACCTAGAGGGGTGGGATAGGGAGGGTGGGAGGGAGGGAGACGCAAGAGGGAGGGGACATGGGGATATATGTATATGTATAGCTGATTCACTTTGTTATACAGCAGAAACTAACACAACGTTGTAAAAGCAATTATACTCCCATAAAGATGTTAAAAAATAACAAAAAAAAGAATTACCATAATGTGTATTTTAACACTTATTTTGCAGGACTGGTTAAAATTACATAGAGAGCAAAGTAGTTTTATGGTTTAGTGTCAGGCCTTGAAAATAATGTATCCAATTTTGAAGGGGTGTGTGTGTGTATTTCTGCAAATTGCTTCCAACTTTGACAACTTGCCTACAAGTTTCATTCCAATATAGTTTTGAGAAGGCAAAATGAAATATCTCAAACTAGAGGCTGTAATGGAAAAAGGAATTCATTCTTAAATGAAGATGATGAGGTTGGTGCCATATTGGTTGAAACAGTGAGTGAATTTAAAACCTGAGTGAGATTACATCAAATCCAGGCAAGATTTTTGTTCCATTTGAGTGGAATATCCGTAATTGAAGATAGGGGCTTCGACCAAGAAAGACACATGGCATATGTACAATTTTATCAATTTTCTGATACAGTGGTTTCAATTTGTGTATGTATACACAAAGGCATTAAATCACATTGATTACTGAACTTTTTTTTTTTTTTTCATTTTGGCAACAAATGAAGATCCAAGCTTAACTCTATTAGCTGCAGCATTTTATGAGTTCCTGCCTAGTAATTTAGTATGTTGAGGACATGGAAACTCTCAGGAAAGTGGTGGGGAGTTAGAGGTAGAATAGAATGTATTACAGTGAGCTAGAAATGATTGTAGAAAACGTTAAGTATTTTTTAATGGATTTTTTTTTTTTTTTAGCTTAGTGCTCAAAGTTAGTGAGATAACAGCTAGGTCTAGAAATATTTCATTTTATAAGATCTTCATCATAGTGATATTTTTCATTATGAGATACTGACAGTTTTATATTTTCTAATTGCCTCTTGTCTCAATTTTAGCATTGTCATGAAGGTGAAGATGGAATAATACATTGATTTGACTATTTACCCTTTTCCATTAAAACTTTATTCCAAATATAAATTGTTGGGTTCATAGATTCATTTTCCATTAACTGTTTAGCAATCCAAACCAAAAGGCATTATGATAAATACAAATTGAATTTGGATTGTGTGATAGATTCAGTTATGCTCTTAATTTTTCGCTTCTCTGGAATAGAAGGATACATTTACTCCCTTGCCCAGGGAGTGGCCTCATGGCCGGCAGGGATACTTTCCCCCACTTGACTTTGGGCTCCGCTACGTGTCTTACTGAGCTGTTAGTGAATGTGTCACAAGCAGAGGCTTTTGAAATATGCTTGTGTGGTTGGCCTTGCCATCCTGCCCTTTGGTGATCTGCCATGAGAGGAGCACGCCCTGGGTAGTCCCTGCCCCTTTAGCCTGGGTCCCAGAATAAACTCTGGTGGAGCTGACCTATATAATCCTGCAGCCAGAAGCCAAGCCCAACAGACCCATAGTCTCTACGTGCAGACCTGCAGATGGTCTTTGTTGTTAGTCACTAGTTGTGTGGTGGGTTGTTACCCAGCACTGCAGTGACAAAGATGACTCTTACAGAGGGCAAGCCTGTGTTGTGTGGTTAAGAGCAGAGGCATTGAAGCTTTTAGTTCTGTTTGAATGTTGATCCACCACCTGCTGGCTTTACTCTCCTGGGCTCTCTTCTGCATTTTAGGTTTGTCATCAGTAAAATAAGAAAATCACTTACCTCCCAGGAATATTCTAGAAATAAGATGTATGCATGTCAATTACTTTGAACAGTGTCAAGCAGATAGTAAGTGTCCGTGTTTCTAGACAATTGAGCCTTCCTTCTCCTCTGTTTGCCTTTTGCTCCGTGTGGCTTTGCCACATCCTAGCTGTGTGACTCTGGGGCAGGTTAAAGTTTTTCTGAGGCTTAGTTTCCTTTTCTATCACATGCACATACTAACACTTACCTGGCAGGATTATTATGAGGACTACAGCAAAGGTAGGCAAATATCTTAGTCAGTTGAGGCTGCTCTAACAAAGCAACAGACAGGGGGAGGCTTAAACAGTGGACATGTGTTTCTCACAGCTCTGGAAGCTGGGAGTCCAAGGTCAGGCTGTCATGGATTCCATATCTGATGAGAGCCCTCATCCTGGTGGAGAGATCCCATGTCTCTTCCTCTTTTTATAAAGGCATTAATCCCATCATGAGGGCCCCACCATCATGACCTAGTCTCACCCTAATTGTTTCCCAAATATCCACCTCCAAATACAATCATATTAGGGCTTCAGCATTCAACATATGAATTTGTGTGGGGTGTGGGTCGGAGGACACAAACAATCAGCCCGTAGCAGGAACCATGGCTAGGCGAGTCAGTACTTAGTAAAAGTAGCTTTTCAGAAAATAAAGGAACCAAAGTGCTGCAATTCGAAAGACATATATTGATAACATCGTTCACGTATGTAATACCTGTGTATTATACTTTTGCTCTTGTGGGCATTAAAAAAATAACTCCTTTGAAATAAGGAGATTTATAAAGGGCAAGGAGTAGCTAATGTGGAGTCAGTAAAGGCTTTTGATGGGCGGCCTGAAAAATGCTAATTAGAAGAGACAGCATTAGAGTGCATGGATGGGGGTGGAATGTGGAATGACAGGGGGGTTCGTTTATATTAATCAGTGTAGCAGAACTGGCATCCAAAATGCCTTTGTTTTAAATGGACGAAATTTGCTAAACTTAACTTTTTGCCTGCTGGAAACCGTTCTGATGTGTTGGCTCTCAGTTTTCTGATACTTGCCTGTTTTTTCCTCTTGCTGGGCACGGCCGTGTCTATTTCATTTCCGTGTGTGTGTTCTCTGACCACAACAGCATTAGCTCCTGGCATCCTATGCTTCTTACCCAGAATTTGTTCCATAGAAAACCTGTGTCCTCAACACACTTGCTCTGAATCTATTTTGATCTGTATCAGCTGGAATAAGTTTTGAGCTGCTGGATATTAGCTTCTGTATGCTCCTCTCTCCAGAAGCTAATTGACTGATTTGGGGTGGAGGAGAGATGAGAGTCTATACATCTGACCAATTTCACAGAGCTTTCCTTGCAACCTATTGAAATGCAAATACAGGCTACACTTCGAGTCTCTAAGAATTCACACATGCAATTCTTTGTTTTCTTCTGAAAAATAAACATTCAAAATTCATGCACATTCTATTATTCATGTGCTGTACATTTAGGTTCTGCTTGTATCCCAAGACAAATCTTATCACCATTATTAAAAATTTCATGAATGAAACTTTGTATCTCTAGTGCCACACTAGCCTAGACAACTTGACCCAATCAAAATAATTTGAAATGCAACACTTAAAATGAGTTCTTGTGTGTGTCTGTGTATATGCATTTATGTATACACCTATGTCATTGCCTTATCTCCAGCTGTTTTTATTCAACTCTACTCTGTATAAATGGGTAAGAACTCAAAACCTCCTTATGGTGTTTTCCCCAGAAAAACCTGAATCTTTAGTATCTGCTGCTTATAAGGCTCCCATGAGATACAGCACTGATGTCAAAGCATTTTTTCTTTGTTTGATAGTTGTCACACTGGTCCTGAAACGGGAAACTCTTTTCTGTGCTGTCCATTCACCTGTATTTTCAAAGCGGTCATCCACTACTTTTCATTTTTCAAGTACTTTAAAAGAATATTATGTGTCAGCAAGGCAGTTACTCTGTCATTTGATCTGCTGTACATCTTAGCCTTCCTGGAACAGTTAATAACTTCAAGAATCCCTTTTTTCCTAAGTTGTGGTCACTTTACCGATGACACAGGAGGGAATGATTCTCCTAGCCAGATCCAGAGCCCTCCCACCCAACTTCCTGCCTAGTGCCTCTGGGTGCTGGCACCAGCTTTTTCTGATAAAGCCTTCAAAGCCTGAGAGGCTGACCGTCCAGCACTGTGTCTGGGAGAAGGAACACAGGCTTATGCGCCATCCCTTGTTAAGCCTGTGTCCTCATAGAGGAATTTTGGTGATAGTTAGAATTTAGCTTTCTGTCGCCTTCTGGGAGCCATAGGAAAATGGACTTTATTAGTTCTCTTAGCGCTCTCGAAGGTTCTGTAATTTCCAAGGAGGGTCAGTTGTTCTGGGAAAATAACAAATGTTCAAGGCAATTTTGACACAAAATTGAGCCTGGGTATATATCAGTGTCCGTGCTTAGTGCAGAAGAGAGTTGCACACATTATTGTGATTGGAAGCTCTTTCCTCCTTTGATGAGTTATCTCAGTTTTCAGCCTTTTCCCCCCAGGCCCTCAGATTCATTTCAGTGGATATGCTGGGGTGGGCAGTGGTGGTGGTGAACAGTGGCTGCATCATTTCCTGCCTCTGCACCAGTAGAGTGTCTTTCATTATAATAGTCCTTCCCGTCATTGTCAGATGCTTTCCTTAAGTTGTTCTAGACTGAAAACTGGTGTGAAGTCTGGCATTCATCTTTAGCAGCTGCCTCCCAGTCAGGGGTCTCAGATTCATTTCAGTGGATATGCTGGGGTGGGCAGTGGTGGTGGTGAACAGTGGCTGCATCATTTCCTGCCTCTGCACCAGTAGAGTGTCTTTCATTATAATAGTCCTTCCCGTCATTGTCAGATGCTTTCCTTAAGTTGTTCTAGACTGAAAACTGGTGTGAAGTCTGGCATTCATCTTTAGCAGCTGCCTCCCAGTCAGGGGTGTGTGTGTGAGTGTGTGTGTGTGTGTGTGTGTGTGTGTGTATTGGTTATGGGCTGTTGGTTTCTGCTTTCCTCAGTTTCCTCCCCAGGTTTTCTCAGTTAGGGACTATAACCTTTTAAACCTTCAGACACACACTTAATCTTCTTTCCTTTTTTTAAATTAAAAACAGCCTTGCTTTGGACATAGTATAAGAATATTGATTTAATTTGAGAAAGTATCTTTGAATTTTATATTTCTTCACTGTAAACAGTGATTGGCTACATTCTTCTAGCACCTTTTTCTCTTCCTGCAGTTAACTTACAGTCTTTAGGGAGTGTTTTAACTCTTCATAATTGCACCAGTGTCATGGGAACATTCAGTCACTTACCCAACAGATATTTACCATGTGTTGTTAATTTGTGCAAAGCTGGGGCTACAAGGACAAACAAGATCTAATTCCTGTTATCTTCTGGGAGTTTATGACCCAGAAGTAGAGAAGGCAGACTAATAACTAGACAATTAAATGCAGAGGGATAAGTGTTATGATAGTTAACCCGTGACATAGTCGGTGCTGGCTGGCTGGCTGGCTGGACGAAGAGGGTGAGTCTGTAGGATGCCATGGGAGCACATAACAAGACACCCAGCGATGTGGTTATCAGAGGCGTGACATCAGTGATGGCGGTTGGCCAGTGATTTCTGTTCTGCTCATGTTAAGTTTCAGGAAACTCAAGGGGAGGTGTCTAGTAGACAAGAAGGTTATGTAAGAGCTTGGAGAGATAAGGACAAAAATGGCCTGGAGATAGAGATCTATGTGGCATTATCATATGGGTGTTTACTGAAGCCATGGATGAAATCACCCAGTGAGAGTATGGGGCATGAGAAAAAAGGAGAGTCTAGAAAATAACCTTGATCCATTATGGTCGTTCATCTTTAGGAACACTGTAAGGACCAAATTAATAAATAAAAAAGAGATTTATTCAGTCCACAGTATTTGTTGGGTCCTACTCTGTGCTGGGACTTCAAGGGTGCTCTTAGAAGAGGTATGGTAATTGTCATACACATTACCAGTTTCTAAGTACCAGGTACCATTCTAAGTGCTTTACATGTATTAGTTCATTTCACTTCTACATCACCCCCTTGAGAAAGGTACTGTTATCCTCAATTCTCCGAGGGGGAAACTGGGCAGTTAACTAATGTTTCTGGGTCTTAAAGTTAGTAAGTGGCAGAACTTGGCTTCGAATCTAAGATGCCTAGATTGAACCTAGGTGGTTTGACCACACTCTTAATCGTCTTATGATTTTTTGTTTGTTTGTTTTGCTTCTCTGACGTGGGCAAGACAGCCTAAGTATAGTTTTCATCTACTCTGATAACTTCAGTAGACGTTGTATCCAGGATAACATGGAAGGCGAGAGATGCATGTGGTAGGGTGTCCATATTAAGGTGTTTACCTGGATAGAAATAGTAATGAGTTCCATTCATCCATACTTCTCCAGTGGCTGTGAGGGACTAATGCTATATTGTATAGTATTTTTGCAACTGTAGGCTTAGATAGCAGTTCTGGGCATTTTATTCATGGCAGGCTGGGTGAAATAATGTACAGTGTTCTAAGAGGTAGGCTCTCCTGGTCTATGGAAGTGTTGCTGGTTTGTTGCTAGGGATTAATGAACTGCTTCCTAAAGAAAATAGAGCTAATCCATAATTGTAAGTTGTAAATTATATACATAATTGTATCAGAAAGGTATATTCTGGTTTAAAATCCCTGGAACATTCTTTTGAATCCTGGAAGGATTTCATAAACTAGTTGACATATGGAGAGCCTGTTTATAAACAGGGAGAAGTGAATAAGGCAAAAAAGATGGAAGATTTTAAATTTTAGTTGTTGGGTAATTTTAGTTGTTTGGAACATAGGGTGAAAGACATCCAGTGAGCTCATGGAGATAAAGGGGTGTCTAGGAACAGTTATTCATATTATTAGGGAAAATAATTTTGAGTTGAATCCTATAGTTCTGCATGACTTAACCAAATTGAGGTCTTATTGAGTTAGAAGACGTGGTACCCTCATGCTGAATACCTCCCTGACATCCATTCCTCCCTTGCTCCTTCTCAGCAGCCCCTGATTTGCATTGGGTTTTGGAAAAGCTGACTCAGGTCCCTATGTTGGGAGAATGTAATGTAGATTGGGCCAATCAGCATATTCCATCTCATGGACCATAGTGATTGCAGGTATGGCAGGAGACCTAAACTGAGTCCAGCAGAGTGAACTTCTGTCCCTTTACTGGGAATGGTGAGGCAAAGATGCTCTTTCTTGCTGGGCATTAATTAGGAAATACATAGCCACCAGGGGTAGCTTAAAACTACTTGGGGTGTATGAAGAAAGTGTGCTTTAGGAAATTGGCTGCACCATGAAAAGTAGGACCAAAATATGCAAAGAAACCACGTCCTTAACCGTTCGATTCAGGCTGCTGAATTAAACATTGTCTGAAACAAAACCTCTCACTGGACTCTTCAGTCACACCAGTGGGTAACTCTTTTATATTATTTAAGCTGCTTTGAATTGAGTAGTTTGTTACTTGGAACGAAAAGCATCCTCATTATTTGGTGGGTTTTATTTAGTTATCATTTGCTTAAGTTAGCAATTTTTCCTTGTCAGTATTTAGAAATTTTTATTTTGATGACAAAGTAAATTTAGTGTGTTTCTCCCCTGAAATATCTTGCTTTTTTTCCTTCTACAAAGATGTCTTACTTTCGACATTTTACAGTGTAAATGTGATTTAATATATAATTTGCTTATGAAGAGATTTGAAGATGCACAAGGAAGATGATACTTAAGAAATGAAAATTTATTTCAGTGACGTTTACAATAAAAATGAAATATTTTCGTCTTTGAAGGATTAGTATGTTTGTGTTCTTACTGTGATAACCTCTTAAAAGCAGACAGGTATTTGTTTGTTTAACAAGTAAAGAATTATTAGGCATGACTTCACCAATGATCAGTTAGCCTAAGTTATTATAATTTTTTTATTTTTTATAATTTATTTTTGGGTGTGTTGGATCTTCGTTTCTGTCCGAGGACTTTCTCTGGTTGCGGCGAGCGGGGTCCACTCTTCATCGCGGTGCGCAGGCCTCTCACTGTCACGGCATCTCTTGTTGCGGAGCACAGGCTCCAGATGCGCAGGGTCAGTAGTTGTGGCTCATGGGCCCAGCCGCTCCGTGGCATGTGGGATCTTCCCAGACCAGGGCTCAAACCCTTGTCCCCTGCATTGGCATGCAGATTCTCAACCACTGTGCCACCAGGGAACCCCTATTATAATTTTTATACTAAATGATTTGACAGTGATAGATAGCTGGTGTGGCAAGTCAGCATAAAGCTTTATATCTTTATTGCCTTTTATCATTTCTGCTCTAAATAATTGTTCACATCTGTCGGCTGTTAGAGGCAGTTATGGGAGGATTAGGATGTGTGGATCAGGAAATCCTGGCTAATGATTATTTTTTATTCTCCATTCATTTTCCATCTTTTCTTCCCAGTTTTCCTCTTTAGGGCATAGACTTTATGAAATATTCTCAGATTTGTGCTTACGATGGAACATCCAATTCCACAGATGCTCTTGCCAAGCCACACGTATGTCTGTGGCTGCAGCATTTATGCACATGGTGCAGGCAGCTGGGGTGGCTCGCGTGCTCATACCAGAAAGCTGCATCAGACACCTAGAGTAGAGGCAGTTGCAGTTCATGCTGCCCACCCCAGCTTTATGTTCTTTTCACATCATGAGTTGATGTGGTGAGATTTTGGTGAGGGTGGGTAGCCTCTGCAAAATAGGAAACCTCTGTGACTCAGTGAAAGTAATTGGGATAAATAGGAGTGTCCTTGTTCTGGGTTCCCTTTTGGTTCTTTTGGGCAGCCTTGAATTGTGATGTAGCCAAACTGGGCCTCTGTGGTCTAGAGGTTGACCATAAAGCAGAGTTGATGGAGATCTTGAGGGTTCTGTCTAACTTTGCCCAATTTACTCCATTCTGCTTCCTACCCCAGTGGGAGGCTGAGGAAGCAGCAGAAACCCAAATCTCATCACATTTTCAGCAGGGAAGCACCTCTGCACTCTGCTTGGAGCAGCCTGTCTCTCCCTGCCCTTCCCTTGGCTGCCTCGCTCTCCTCCTCCACCCTGCTTCCCTCCCCCGCTTCCCTTCCCTGTTCTCCTCTTCCCTGCCCCATCTCCCTTTACTCTTACCATTTTTATTATTATTATTTTTTTTTTTGCGGTACGCGGGCCTCTCACGGCTGTAGCCTCTCCAGTTGCGGAGCACAGGCTCCGGACGCGCAGGCTCAGCGGCCATGGCTCACGGACCCAGCCGCTCTGCGGCATGTGGGATCTTCCCGGACCGGGGCACGAACCCGCATCCCCTGCATCGGCAGGCAGACCCTCAACCACTGCACCACCAGGGAAGCCCACTCTTCCCATTTTTTCATTCAATTCACCTCTCCATTTTTCTAGTTTATTTGGACTTTTTTTTTTTTTTTTTTTTCCAGAGCAGGAACTCTCCTTTCTAAACCCCCAAGCCCGGGGTACGTGTGCCTCTGCAGGTCCCCATCACCTACCTAAGCTCTTGTCGGACCTCATCATAATTCCCCATTCTCCTTGTCTCTCTCCACCCCCAGTGTCTGTAAACTTCTTGAGATTAAGAAAATTGTCCTGTCCCCCTTAGATCCCCGATACATGGTCAGACGTGGTAAATGATCGATCAAGTTTGTTACCTCCAGGGGCGAGGTTATACATGATTTTAATTCTTTGTGTTTTTGAGTCACTCTTTTGTGAATCTATTTTATCTATTATTTTTACAATCAGAATGGAAAGTTTAAAAAAAGAAATATCAATACAATTTGATAAAAACGATGTGTGAAATAAAGGAGACTCTTTCAAGGTCCGTTCCGATGTTAATTGGGTCCTTGGCAGAAAGCATATTACCTCACCGGCATGAGGCAATTATTTATAGTGGTTACATCAGCCAGAAGAAAAATGATAAATTCTAGATTCCTGTCCCTGCGCTCACTGCAGGGTTCCAAGTAAAGAATTTGCCTGATTCGCCTTTCACTGCCTTTAACACTTCACCAAGGTCCAGTTTTAGAGCTTTTCTGTTTAAAAAAAAAAAAAAAGAATTCCTTTTTCTTCAACAGCTAATGCCTGAGGTGCTTAGAATTAGAGGATCATAGAATTTCAAGTCCAAGAGTGAAACCTTAGGTTTAATCTAGCTTGATTTCTTCATCTTCTGGCTAAGAATACTGAGTTTCAAAGAAGTAAAGTGACTGAACCAACGTTACCAAAATAGTAAACATCAGAATCAAGGTGTTTTCATGTCTAGTCTGTTTACCGTGGCATCCTATGCATAGCAGATGGTTGAGTTCTTTTGTGTCCTTTTTTGACTTTTAAATAATAATTTTTTTTGAAGTATAGTTGATTTAAAATGTGTTAGTTTTAGGTACACAGCAAAGTGATATACTCTTTTTCAGATTCTTTTCCCTTATAGGTTATTACAAAATATTGACTATAGTTCCCTGTGCTCTACAGTGGGTCCTTGTTTGTTACCTATTATATATATAGTAGCGTGTATATGTTAATCCCAAACTCCTTATTTATCCCCCGCCCTTCCCCTTTGGTAACCATGTTTGTTTTCTATGTCTGTGGGTCTATTTCTATTTTGTAAATAAGTTCATTTGTATCATCTTTGTAGACTCCACATATAAGTGATATTGTGATATTTGTCTTTATCTGACTTACTTCACTTAGTGTGATAATCTCTAGGTCCATCCATTTTGCTGCAAATGGCATTATTTCACTCTTTTATATGGCTGAGGAATATTCCATTGTATGTATATACCACATCTTCTTTATCCATTCTTCTGTTGATGGACTGAATAATAACTTTTTAAATAACTAGTCCTTGCCTAACAGAAATGTTGCCGTTTCAGAAAGCTTATTAATACCCTCTGAGTGAGGCTTCTGATTTAACTTAATAGCGAAAGTCTGTCCCAAGTTGTTGCCACCCCTCTTTTTCCAGACTTTGAATATATATGATTTCTTAACCATTTAACTTTATATTTTAGGAGAGTGAAGGCAAACTAAAATGCCCTCAGGGACTAGACACATAAGATAGAGGTGTAAAGGACACTAGGGGAAAAATAGGGAGTGATGGGGGCCTGTGATCAAACTGCAGAGCTTATCCCTTGCTGAAAGGCATTCAGATTCTATTTTTATTAAAAAACCCTAAACAGAGCCTATCCATAGGCCAGAACAAACCTTAGAATCTTTTGTTTGTGATTTCTATCAAATCTAGGCCCTCAAAAACAAAAAATTACAAAGAACCCAATTTAAGCCGTTTTTTTTTTTTTGAAAACACATCACAAAATTGCATCCAAGTGAGAAGAATCTTCTCTTGCCAGTAGAGGCTGCTTAGGCAGTATTTATACTCAGAGCATGCTGAACATTTCCCCGTAGATGGTAACCTCAGTCTTTTATAATTTAGAACAACGATGTAAAATCATTCTAAAAACAAATGGAATTTTAGCACAGTATTCCATCTTGGCCCTGCTTTTTTGTGTGTAAGAACCATAATCTTATCTACTTATTTATCTATCTATTTGTATGTATCTATGTAAAGACTTGGCAGAAAGGCTTGGAGAAGAGAAAAAGACTCCAAAGCACCTCCCTAACTAGGGTTTAATAGGAGAGGGGGCAGGGGCAGCAGTCTAGTTGATTAGGCAGCCAGGAAATTTGAGCCAACCTGTTAGTTACAGATTTTTGTTATGCAAAATTTAACGGTGGTGGCCAGAGCCACAAGGAGGCTGCAAGTAGACTCAGATGCATTCTTTCTGTGCTGGCCGTTGCTCTTAAAGGACAGTTTAATTTGTGTGAGATACTGTTCCAATTTGCTGTCTCTTTCATTCCTTGGGAAATGACTCTTTAGAGTCACCATTTTCTTAATGTTTTAAAAACCTGTGCTATGGCTTCCCTGGTGCCGCAGTGGTTGAGAGTCCGCCTGCCGATGCAGGGGACACGGGTTCGTGCCCCGGTCCGGGAAGATCCCACATGCCGCGGAGCGGCTGGGCCCGTGAGCCATGGCCGCTGAACCTACGCATCCGGAGCCTGTGCTCCGCAACGGGAGAGGCCACAGCGGTGAGAGGCCCGCGTACCGCAAAAAAAAAAACAAAAAAAAACCTGTGCTACTTGTCTAAAACCCTTTTTGTTTTTATTAGCTCCACATATCACTGGATTATTATAGTGTGGCCGCTCTCGCTCTCTGTTGAGTGTCCATTTGTATCAACATTACTTTGGTGTAGATTTCCTTCTGAAGGTGGGCATTAATTAATTGTGGAATAATTCTTTTTAAGAATAGTTTCTGTCTATACCCTTCCTTTTGACTGTTTTCAAACTTGCTAAGTGGTACTTCATTTCATTGCATTATTTATTTTAGGGCTGTAGAGGTTCTGGAGGACCACCTATTCTTATCCCCTTATTGTGTAGCCAGGTGAGGTTATCTGATACTAGCTAAACTTCTCTTATTTTTAACCAATAATAATTTCCATTAGCAGTTCCAGTAATAGCCTCAATGTGGTAAAATATTTTGAAAATACATAATAATAACCTTTCACAGTATAGTGGATGCCTACTAAGTATCAGATGCTGTGCTAGACATTTGATGTGTATTAGCTGTGATTCTCGAAATGACCTGTCAAGGCATTATTAAGCCTATCTTACAGAAGAGGAAATTGAGGCTCAGATGTTCAACAAATTGTGGTGACATCATAGGACTTGTTTATGTGGATACAAACCTGTGTTTCTTTGCTTCATAATTTATACTTTTCCCCTATACCATGGTCTGGTCCTTTTTTACTTCAAAGTGATTTGGGGGGAGGGGTTGGTCGAAAGACATTTTGCATAGTTGAAATTCATGAATTTTGCTACCTTTTTCCCCCAAAATTAGAAACACAGGAAAAT
This sequence comes from Neophocaena asiaeorientalis asiaeorientalis, assembly GCF_003031525.2. Classification (NCBI taxonomy): domain Eukaryota; kingdom Metazoa; phylum Chordata; class Mammalia; order Artiodactyla; family Phocoenidae; genus Neophocaena; species Neophocaena asiaeorientalis. The sequence continues at coordinate 1,836,471 of NW_020173964.1, read as the reverse complement.
CTTTTGTATGGAAAATACCTCAGTGCAAATCTGCAACGCTCAATTATGTGCAGCATGTTTACAAGTCTCAGAGATACAGGTTAACTATCCTTTTCAAAGGATACCCTAACAATGTAAACTATTTTCCCTGCCTAAATAGACTTCCCACTTGTATTCCTTTTGATCAGTAAAGAAAGGGGTGTGTGGAAAACATGATGAGATGAAGATTACAGTATCACCTCACTTGAAACTGGAAAACGAACTTGGATGACATACTCTTCTTAAGAATGTCATAGTGGGGGCAGACCCTGTTGAAGCCCAAAGCTAGTCTAAGAGAGGATGCTTAATAAATCTCAAGTTCTTTTACGACTTTTTCCCCCCACTGTTTTCTGGTTTTCAAATTCTTTGGTTCATGGCCCTATGCCACTGGTGGAGAGTCAAGGAGTTGCTTCTAATGAAAGTTAACCTTTGCTCAGGCCATGGCTGGCTAAAGAGGATTGTACGATCGGGAAGAGAATAGAGCATGTTGAAAAAGGCAGCACAACCAGTGTGATAATTTAGTTAACACACTAAAAGACCTACCTGGAATTTGTAATTATTTTAGTTGTATGTGTTTGATAGATCCAAGTGTGTCTGTGTATGTTTAAATTCTTCACTGAAAAATCATTTCCTCTTATATTTTTCTGCTTATTCCCAGAGCTGTTTGTGATGTTGTGGGAAAGCCGATGGTATTTTTCAAAACAAATAGGACTAAAGAAATATTTTATGAATGAGCGAGAGAATGCTCTTATTTTTTTTTATCAGTTTGTTTTTTTCTAGTTAGTATCACGTGAAAAGGAAAAGTTCTGTCACAAAAGATGGAAGTCTCACGTAAGTAATATTGTTCAGTAATGTTTAAGTGTTTCTCCTGGGTTTGCACAGTGGTTACTGAGTCTCATCAGAGAGTAAGAGGAGAATGTAGCCTTCCGAGTAGTTGATTTGGAAAATATAACAGAATGTTTGGATATAAATGTTTCCCGCTCACTGCTTAGTGAGTTTTCTGCCTGTGGGAGTAGTTTTTTTTTTTTTGAATGAATGGAAGGAAAAGGCATAATTCCTGTTAAGGATTTTTGTGCAAAAGAAAATCAGAATTCTTTTCTAAATATATAACATGTTTTGAGCAGATGGAACATACCTTTAGGTATCTTGCATTGAACATGAAGTGTATTAACATAGCAAAGACACTTAATTATAGATTTAGTAAATTTTACAGTCAGCAGAAATTAAACATTTATAAAAAGTCATAGTTTAGGTTAGTGAAGTTGCATAAAGAGGTTTGCTACAAATTTTGCAAGCTTGCCTTTTCCAAGAACGCATTGACAGTGTCTTTTTTAAGTTAACTTTTGTGCCCACACTGCCCAGCACATAGTGTTTGCTTATTGAATGAATATGTAAAAGAACAAGAATTAGGCATCAGATATGGTCTGTCAAGACTATATCCATACTGGTGGTGATTTTTTTTTTTTTTTGCGGAACATGGGCCTCTTACTGCTGTGGACTCTCCCGTTGCAGAGCACAGGCTCCGGACGCGCAAGCTCAGCAGCCATGGCTCACGGCCCCAGCCGCTCCGCGGCATGTGGGATCTTCCCGGACCGGGGCACGAACCCGTGTCCCCTGCATCGGCAGGCAGACTCTTAACCACTGCACCACCAAGGAAGCCCCTGGTGGTGATTTTTAATCATGGTTAGTGTACGCATTTGTAGGTCATGGCTGCAGAACAAATAGTTCCACATGTAGCTGTTTCAAAGAACAAACATTTATTTTATCAGTTTTTGTGGGTCAGGAGTCCAGGAGCAGCTTGGCAGGGTGATCTGGCTCTTGATCTCTGACAAGGCTGAAATCAGGCTGCTAGGGTATTGGCTGGAGCTGCCATCATCTCAAGGCTGGATCGGGGGAGCAGCTGCTTCCAAGGTCACTCAAGTGGTTGTTGGTAAGATTTAGCTCCTTTCATGTCATTGGAACCAGGGCCTCTGTTCCTCACTGGGTATTGTCCGGAGACCCTCTTCTGTTCCTTGGTACGTTGGCCTCACTGTAAGGCAGCTCACAACATGACAACTCACTTCCATCAGAGGGAGCAAGTGAGAGCAAGACAGAAGTCGTAGTCTTCTGAGACCTAATCTTGGAAGTGACACCTCATCACTTTGGTCGTATTCTAGTCTCACGAATTGAATCACTGAGCCCCACACTGGAGGGGAGGAGATGGCAAAAGGGATGAATACCAGGAGCTGAGAATGGTTGGAAGTCATTTTAGATGCTGCCCACAGAGTCAGAAGTGGGAACAGATGGTGTCCTGGGAGCACCTCCACAGGCAGAAGTGGGCACCCCTACTTCACAACATGGTTACCTCTTACATAGGCGTTGGCTCATGTCACATTTATTCCAAGTGTGTTTGTGTGAATTCTCCCTTATGAGACTGAGTTCCTTAATGACAGGGACCTTGTCCTGTTTAATTTTGTGATTGCAGTACATGAGCTGTTTGGCACGTAAATATTTTGAAAATAATGGGACCCGTGAATTAGAAAAGTTGCGTTCAGAGCTGGACTAGGTGGTATTTTTTCTCTTAATTTGCGTTTTCCTGAAAGCAGAGCTGGAAATATGGGTTGGAGAGGTGATCTCAGGAAGCAGGAACGAGGGCAAAGGTGGGATGTGAAAGGAAAGTCTATATGAGATCCCTGCAGTGGGCACTGGGGTGTCACTCCACTGGGATCTCCTGAGACACACATGGAAAGAGCACCACCCCAGAGTCATCCATTGGAAGGACTCCTACAGGAAGCTGGAGCGTCTCCACCACTGGCTCCAATCTCTTAGGTTGAAGGTTGTCCCAGAGGAATTAACCCCTCCTCACTCTGGGCTTGGCAGGCTCCCATGGTCTTGAGGAACGCCTGGGGCAGAAGTAGAAAAATGCCTAATGGGTGTGTTTAAGATGCGACACCATTAGTAACAGGTTGGTCTGAGCTTGCTCTGCGTCCCCACTGCAGCTGAGGCTGATGTTGGAGGGAGAGTGGGGTGGGCCCTCAGGAGGGAGATGCAGACCACCCGTGGTGTCTGCTACACTGGCAGAGGGGGACGGCGGCCTGATCACATGTGGAACCTTAGACCTTGATGGTCAAAGTGGGAAAATGAGGGAGATCAAAGACCTATTTGGTCCCTCCCTGGGATGTAAATGGATAAATCCTTTTGTACAGTAGTTTCTGGAAGGTTTATTTTACTTTACTATTTTATTTTACTATTTCCACTTGAACAAAAGGAAAAGTGAGCTGCTGACCTCAGTTTTGAAGAGTTATTAATTGTCCTCACATGTGCCAGTCAATGTCAGTGCTGTCCGGAGAAAGAGATTAGAAGTTCCTGTGTGTTGTCTTTATCAGGAAGACACATATTGACTGATTGCCTTCCTGGTGTTAAATCTCATTTACTTTTTATCTAATTTTGAATCTAGTACTGTGCGTTTGCACAAGGAGAGCCCTTATGCCCATATTATTGGAGGAAGATCTTTTGATTGTGCTTTTTATGAAATTGGAATGTCCTTGTTTGAAGTACTGACCTAGACAAGAGTTGTGGTTACATGGTTACGTGGCCAGCTGTTAAATGTGGTCTTTTAAAAACTTTGAAAAGTTCATAAAATACCAAAAATATAGAGATTGACGTAACAAACACCTCTGTAGCTGACATCTAGAATTAAGAAATGTTTACATTTTGTCGTTTTCCTTCCAATAGTGTTTTTAATGAAAGCAATTGAACATTTTAATAAGCAAAAAAAAAAAAAAAACCACAAAAAACTTAAAAAATAAAAGAAGTATGACTGAAAACTTCTCTCCAGGCCTTTGTTTCCTTATCCCACACTCCCTCCCAGAAGCAACCCCCATCATAATTTTAGTATGAATATTTCCAGTCTGTGTTTTTATTCTCTCATAAATATTTTACAACTTCCCCCCCCACTCAGAATTGTTTTTTTAATATATTTATGTTTATTCAAATAGATTTAATTCATTCATTTCAAATCCTGGCTAGTATTTCATCTTATGGATATGCCACAATTTCTTTTATCTTTTCCCTTAATAACAGACATGTTAGCTATGTTAGCTGTTTTGAGGGTTTTTTTTGTTTGTTTTTCTATTATAAGAATGCTTCAGTGGAAATTCAGGTATGGATTTCTTGCTGCCTGTGTGTAAGGATTTTAGGGTAAGTGCCAAGAAGCAGAATTCCTGGGTTATATTGTATACAACAATACATTTTCAATGTAATACATTGAAATACATTTTCAGTGTATTAGATATTGCTAACATTTTGCTAAAGCTTTTGAACTTCTACACTTCTACACTTGAACTTCTACACTTGAATATTTCTACAGCAGACTGCTGCTTTCCCTCATACTCTCCAGGACCTGGTATTTTAAGACTTTTTAAATTTTTGCTATTCTGATGGGTGTAAAGTGATTATTTTGCTCTTTTATTTTGCATTATACTAAAGAGGTCGTATCATTTTATGGCTGGTGGCCATTTGGTTTCATCTTACCTAATTTGTTGGGTCACATCCTTTGCCCATCGTTTTTATTTTATTTCCTTTTTTTATTAATTTATATATTTTATGTATTAGAAATATCTTATTTCAGTCTCTCCCTTCCTTTAAAATTTATGACATCATTCAGAAGGCTTAAGTTTTGATACAGTCCAGTTTATCAATCTTCTTACAAGAGTTTTGCTTTTCATACCTGTTTAGAAAATATGTTCCTATTCATAGGTCATAAAAATATCTTAGATTTCATTTTTTCTTCGAACATTTTTAAAGTTGTGTTTTGACATTTAGTTTCTCATTCTTCTTATTTTTTTTCTTAGTGTGGTGTGTGGTGTGGATTAAGTTTATTTTTCCAGGTGGAAAGTGATTTTTCACCATACTGAATTAGTGTATCTTTTCTTCCTGTTTGTTATTCTATCTCTATTTTTTGCTACCTTCCCATCTGTGTAAGGATCTGTTTTGGGGTTCTCTAATTGCCCCAGTCTCTTTATTCTCTTGTGAATATCACATGATTTAATTATTGCAGTTTTATAATAAATCTTAACTTCTGTAGGGCCAGTCCCCTCTTCTTGTTCTTTTATTCAGAGTTGATTTGTATATGTTTGGCTATTTAGACTTCTCAATTAATTTTAGAAATCATTTGTCTAAGTGCACCAAAACAAATATACTTAGAATTTCGATTAGAATTCTAATGGCTCTTCAGATTAATTGGGGAAGTATTTGAGTCTTCCCATCTATGTACAGTAGATGTCTCCTATAATTCTGGTATGCATTTGTGCCCATTGAAGTATTTTACAATTTTCACCATGTAGATCTTCTTCATCCTTTTTTTTTTAAACTGTGTTTTCTGTACATTTATTCTCTTTTTAATTAGCATATACATTGCATTAGTTTAAGTTGTACAACATACTGGTTTGATATGTATATGTTGTGAAATGATTACCACGAAAAGTTCAGTTAACATTCATCTCCTCGCACAGTTATAGATTTTTTTCTGTGATGAGAACTTTAAAGATTTAATCTCTTAGCCACTTTCAAATATACAACATAGTGTTAGTAACTGTAGTCACCATGCTGTGCATCACATCCCCAGGACTGACTTACAACTGGAAGTTTGTACGTCTGACCACCTGCACCCATTTTGCCCAACACTCACGCTCTGCCCCTGGCAACCACCACTCTGTTCTGTTTCTTTGAGTTCAATTTTTTAGATTCCACATATAAGTGAGGTTATACAGTATTCGTCTTTCTCTGTCTGACTTATTTCAGTGAGCATAATGCCTTCCAAGTCCATCCATGCTATTGCAGATGGTAAGGTTTCTTTCTTTTTTATGGCTGAATAGTATTCCCTTGCAGATATATCTTCTTTATCCATTTATCCATCAGTGGACACTGAGGTTGTTTCCATGTCTTAGCGGTTGTAAATAATGCTGCAATGAACATGCAGGTGTAGAAATCCTTCCCCAAATCCAGCATATGACTGGCATGGGGAAACACTTAATAAAGGTTAGTTATTAATGGTATCCAGGTGGCTCTCAGGAACTGCTTATTTCTTGCACCTCTAACATTGACCCACTTCGCTTCTAGTTATAAACTCTATATAATTGATTGTGTGAGAATTTTGAGCATTTTCTACATTTGTGAATGAACACAGCAATGGAGCCTAGACCCGGGAGTTCCAGGCTTTGTGGGATCACTGATGACTCAGATCCCCTGACGCACAGAAAGAAATCACACGTAGCAGAAGCATACAATAGGTACTTCCAGTTACCCCATTACAAGGCAAATCTTGGGCTAACCTCTGTGAAAGTAACTGAGCAGTGACTACAGACTAGAAGCAGATGGCCTCATAGCCGGCCTCAGAACAGACCTGGCCCTGTGTTTTGTTACCCCTTCTGTCGTGTATCCTGACTGCGTTATAAAAGCGCCATCCACCCATGGTGACACAGTGACTTTCCCATGCTGTCAGTGCACTTCCACTCTGATTGTCCCAGCCCCCTGGGGGAATGCAAAATAGGAAGGAAACATGCTAAACAATCAATGAACAAAGTTGTTTTTTTAAAGTGAGAGGATGGGAAGTGGTGGGAGGGAAGTGCTGAAGCATGGGGAATAGAATGAGGGCAGACGACAGAAAGACAGAAGCAGAGGAAGCGTTTGGGAAGAAAAACAAGAAAGGCTGCTGACAAAAAAAATACTCCAGCAGAAAAAGGAAAAGGCGTTCCTTGCCAAGAAAAACGTGCTAATCTTATGCAGCTGAAACAGATATTTAAAGAAACATTGTAAGACTTTTGTCTTTAACTCCTTAATACAATACTTACTCTTGAAAAAATACTTAACCCTAGAGCACTCCTAGAGGAATCAGGGGTATTCCGTGATTTCCAGTAAGGAGCAACACTTCTCTAAGTGTGAACCTTTCTTCTCGTGCAACAACAACAAAAAACTAGGGTAGCACACCTTACTGTCTAAATCAAATTGCAAGGTCCTTAGAGGAGAATAAATATTTTTGTGAATATACATTTTTAAATAGTTAACAGCTATACATAGCACTTCCTGTGACCCAACTCTATTGTATATTACATGTATTAACTACTTAAATCCTCCTTACAGCTTTATGAAATGGGCATTTTTACTATCCCCATTTTACAAATGAGAAAATAAAGGTATAAAGAGATTTGAAATGTAGCTGATATCACAGAGGTGGTAAGAAGTGAAGCTGGAATTCAAATCCAGGAAGAGTGGCCACACTGTCTGTGCTTTTAACCACTATCCCAAAGGATCTCTCACTGGTCATAATCCATCAACAATAAAATATATTGAACTACGTATTGAGTGTAGCACTGATTTATCAGTTTGGCTTTTTTAATTCAGTGACCTCAAGTATGCTGAGATATTTGGTAAAGGACGAGCAAATACCTGCTAAACCCAAAACCTTACTGCTGTATTAAAAGTGCAATTCTAAGGGAGCCATAAACGTGTGACTTACAGCCTCACTCATGTCCTGGTTTCCAGGAGAAAGAGCCCTTACGTAGCACAGCCTTCTCCCTGCCACCACTGCTGTCATTCACTTTGAAGAGTGTGAGATGTTCAAGGACCATGCAGTCCCCATTAGATATTTTTCCGTACTTAAATCATTCATTTCACGTGATATTGCACTCAGTGACAAGCTTTCACCCGGCTTCCCCAAAACCAGTGGCTGCATTTAATTCACTCTTTAGTATCACTACTTTCTAATTATCTTTGAATTTGATCAAAAATAGGTGGTAAGATAAAGATACCCCTTGGAAAATTGTTGCATAGTCTAAGGACTCCAGTGGAGGCAGCTGTTTTGCCCATTTTACAGATGCAAACATCTGTGGGTCTCTGGGACCTTTTCCACTATGATCAAGTGCCTTCCACACATGCTATGCACCCCACAGGGCAAAGCCTAGCAAGTGGAAACCCTAGTGGAGAAGTCAAAATTCGATGTTTTACATTCTCCAGATAAAAGTGGGCTTTGTTTCAAGAGTGGCAAATGGAATTACAGCAATGTGACCTGAACATGAGGATCTTTCTTTTTTTGTACCTGTTTAAAAAGTTTATGTCTTCTAAGCATCCAGGGCCTTATTAAAGAGAAGGAGTGACAAGATGACCTTTCACCCATATACCCCCCCACCCAAGAATTTATAGTGATCTGCCTTGTGGTTAAAAATAAAAAACACATGGTTGTCATTGTGTTATGGTTTAGCAGTGTTGGATCAGGTATTCAGTGTTGTGATTATGATTGGCTACGTGTGTAGACACTTCATCTCTTTCACGTAGGAATCTCTGATAAGCAGCTACAAGATGAGGGAGAGAGATCAGTTAAACAGTATACTATCCTCATCTACAAAGCCATGCTGCTTTCCCCTTCCTGGGTCCCTGACCATTCTCCTCATGGCTGCTAGAACAGATGAAACAAATCAGAATGGCTTTGAGGAGTCTAGTTCATCCCTCTGCTTAATTTAAACCCCAATCAAGTCTAATTATCAGAGCCATATTACTTGCCAGCAATAATTTGCTTTGGGTACAACTCAGAGCTACGTTGAAAATTTTATTTTGCCTTCAGAAAATTGGTTTACCTTTAAATTTTTCTCCCAGATTTCCCTGTGGAAAATTGGTCCTCTTAATTTCGGTATCTTGTAATTTTTCTCATTAAAAAAAGTGTGGCATGTGATATCATTAAATTTTTTTTCTAAATTGAAGTGACTTAAGTGGGTTGACATATGTGCTGCAGTATAATTGTGCTGTGTTTTTGGAGCTCAAGTCAGTAATTACATCCATAAACTTATTGTCTATGGTAAAATATGTTAACCAGTCATCGACATAAAATTCATTAATTTGAATCAATATGTAATGTTCTGAAATGCTCTAACAAAGGATCATTGACTGACGGGTATAATGCAGTCGAAGACCCAAACATTTCTCTATGAACAGCAGTAAACGTAAACATTTTCTAAATAGCAAGTCAATACTGTGATTCCCAAAACGCACACATTACGAAGCCTGCAAGAAATTTGAACTATGACATGATTCCAGTAATTGAATGTTTTTTAAAACAGGGTATCCTGTAAAGAAGATGTGACACATATACACAAAGGAATATTCCTCAGCCATAAAAAGAAACGAAATTGAGTTGTTTGTAGTGAGGTGGATGGACCTAGAGACTGTCATACAGAGTGAAGTAAGTCAGAAAGAGAAAAACAAATACCATATGCTAACACATATATATGGAATCTAAAAAAAAATGGTTCTGAAGAACCTAGGGGCAGGACAGGAATAAAGACGCAGACATAGAGAATGGACTGGAGGACACGGGGAGGGGGAAGGGTAAGCTGTGGCAAAGCGAGAGAGTGGCATGGACATATATACACTACCAAATGTAAAATAGATAGCTAATGGGAAGCAGCCGCATAGCACAGGGAGATCAGCTCGGTGCTTTGTGACCACCTAGAGGGGTGGGATAGCGGGGGTGGGAGGGAGACGCAAGAGGGAGGAGATATGGGGATATATGTATATGTATAGCTGACTCACTTTGTTATAAAGCGGAAACTAACACCATTGTGAAGCAATTATACTCCAATAAAGATGTTAAAAAACAAACAGGGTATCCTGGATATTTTTGACCTTTACAACATACAGCTAACTTTCAGAGAGGGTCTTGGAATTTCAAACCCTCAAATGCATCATGCCTCATTACCGATGTGGATGCTGAGGTCCAGAGAGGCTGAGTGACTGGTGGGGAGGAGACTGGCCCCCAGGTGATCTTTTCCCAACGCCCCTCAGAGACTGCTAGAGCTCCCTTCTCCATGGAATCTTAGCGGATTAGATGCAGACTAGCTTTTTTACTTTCCAAATGTTGAATAACTTTAAAAGGCAAATTGAAATATGCCAGGGTTGGGAAATAAATTTCAATTCAAAGCAAGAATTTCATCAGGAATCCAATCCCAGGGTTTTCTTTTGACTTGAGACTGCAGACCTACCAAAATTACATTAATGTGAAACCCTGACGAGAGAAAAATCCCCGTCATTAAATATGTGGTGCTTCACAGATAATATCTGGTTCACCCTTTCAGCATTTCTGGGAAGCGAGAGCCAGATAAGAAAAGTACCGTGTGGCTTCCCAGAGGTGTGTCCGCAGGGCTCAGTGCTAATGCACAGCCCAGATTCAGTACAGCAAGGGCCATTTTGAAGGTGGAACAGCACATGCTGTGGAAGAAACTGGGACTTGGAAGAGGAGATAGAAGGGGAGTAGCCACTGTGGTTGCTGCTGTTAACTTGTGCTCGGTGATGGAGTGGGTACCGCTTATCTTTTCTTTGATGTCCAAATCACTTCGCACCTTTCTCCCTCCCCCTACTCTCCTCTTCTCTCTACTCTCCCCCTCCCCTAACTCTGTCCCCTCCCTTCTCCCCACTCTCTCCCCCTCTCCCTTTCCCCACTCTTCATCCTTTCTCTTCCTTCCTCTCCACCCTCCCTCCTCCTTTCTCTCTCCCTCTACTCCCCTCCTCTGGGGACCTGCATCCCCCTTCTGTCCTCTGGGTGTCCGGTCGGGTTTGGACCAGTGGGGGAGCAGGCGATTGGAGGAAAGGAGGGAGAAATAAAGTGATGGAAGTCATTTTTCTCTGTCTCCCTTCCCCAGCATCAGTCCAGGCTGGCTGAATGCTCTTCTGAGGGTGACCCTCTGAACCCAGCTCTCTGATTCAGGTTCTAGAAGCAGCTCCCTCCCTTTTGCCTCTTCTGGCCTAAAGAAGGTGAAGGAGTCCTACTCCTAAGTGATTCCCTTATCGGAATTTTCTCAAACTACCTGGTCTGAGGGTGCCCTCTGTTTCCTGCAGGAACCCTGTGGATGAGCTGGTACATCATATAAATACATATGCTTCATTTATTGGTTTCATAATTATTTAAAATTATTTTTCCAGCATCCACCAAATGCCAGAACCATTGAGACAAAGCTCCTGGCTTCATTGAGCTTATAGAAAAAAAGATAAACACATACAATGTACCGTCAGGCAGTAATAACTGTTAGGAAGTAAAGGAGGACAAGAGGGAAATGGAGTGATGTGGGGGGAGTCCTCTTTGAAGAGGGGACAGGTGAGGTTTCCTGAGTGGAGCGAATAGGCATACTTTGCAAAAATACAAAAAAAAAAAAAAGGAGTGTTTTCCAGTGAAGGGACTCTCGGGGACCCTGGGAAGGTGCTTGGAGGGCTCTAGGAACAGCACAAAGACCAGTGTGGCCAGGGTGAGTGAGGGGTTGGGGGGAGCCGTTGGCATCCAGAAAAGGCACAGGGCTAGGTTGCCTGAGGCTTTACAGCAGCAGTCCCCAACTTTTTGGCAGCAGGGACCACTTTCATGGAAGACAGTTTTTCCGTGGTCAGGGTGGGGGTTAGGGTTCAGGCGGTAATGCAAGCAATGGGGAGCGGTGGGGCGCGGCAGATGAAGCTTCGCTCACTCACCTCCTGCTCTGCGGCCCGGTTCCTAACAGGCCTTGGGCCGGTCCGCAGCCCGGGGGTTGGGGACCCCTGCTTTACATGACCTGGAAGGACTTGGTGTGAGTGGAAGGAAAAGGTATGGAGAGTTTGGAGAAAAGTGATATCATATATATTTCTTTAGGGTGGCTTTGTCTGCTGTTGGAAAGACAGCCTCTACGGAGGACAAAAGTAGCGAACGGGGACGGGAGCCTATTGCTGGTGTCCGGATGGCTGGGATGGTGTTATCGGTTGAATTGTGTCTCCCCTCAAGTATATTGGAGTCCTAACCCCTCTACTTGAGAATGTGTCCTTATTTGGACATTGGGTCTTTACAGTTGGTGATCAAGTTACAAGGAAGTTTTTCAGGTGGTCCCTAATCCAATATAACTGATTGGACGCAGAGACAGACACGCAGAGAAGCAAGGTGATGTTAAGAGACGTGGGAAGAGGGTGGCCGTCTCGAGGCCAAGGAGAGAGGCCTGGAGCAGAGCCTTCCCTCACAGCCCTCAGGAGAAACCAGCCTTGCTGACACTTTGACTTTAGATTTCTAGCCTCCAGAACCGGGAGACAGTACACTTCTGTTTTCTCAGCCCCTCCATTTGTGGTATTTTGTCCCAGCAGCCCTAGGAACCAAATACAGGTAAATGGCTTGGATGAGACTGACAATGGTAAAAGTAAGAAAGGTTGAATTTTGAAATACATTTTGAAGTTAACACCAGGAAGACTTGCTGATGGGTTGGATAGGGGTCGTGGGGTTGATATTTGGCCCATGGGAACTGAATTTAAGGACAAGACGGTCAGTGACTCCTAGGTCATTGGGTGAGTGGTGGTGCCCTTTGCTGGAGATGAGGAACACCGAGGAGGTCAGACCTGGGGGACAAACGTCCAGAATTGGGTCAGGGACATGTGAGTTTACAGTCCCTGTTTGTCATCTCAGAGTAGGCAGTTGGCGTTGAGGCGGGAGATGTTACGGCAGAGTCATAAATGGTGACCACCCCTCTTCCCACCACAAACACTGCAGAGCCTGGGCTGTTCATGCCTATCAGCTGCCACCCGAGGTGCCGTGGACACTACAGGTTGCACACAGATGATTCTAGTCAGTACACAGATGTTTTTATATAATGTTTAATGCATTTTCCTTAATATATAGTAGAACAAAGTGTAACTAGCACAACCAAGTCATGATTTCAAGATGTTATTACTTAAACCATCATTAAAAATTGAAGTACAGAAGTTTTTAAAATCCAGAGTCATCTTTTTAAAGAAAGCAATTAAGAAATGAATAGTATATGCAGTGGATGTAATAGCACACATAGTACGTGGATGTGGGGAAAAAATAAATGACCAAAGTTTAGGACACAGCCTAAAGCATTTGTAAGGAGTTACTAGGTGAGTCCTATCTCATGAAAGTTTCTCTTGTTTGGGGGGCCATGCCCCTCGGTTTTCAGGATCTTAGTAGAACCCACACCCCCTACAGTGGAAGCACAGAGTCTTAACTACTGGACCTCCAGGGAAGTCCCCTCGTGACCCTTGAAGAGCACTTCCTTGGTCTGTTTTTTAACTGCAGGTCAAGTCATCAATTTAGTAGTAGAGACCAGCGTTTGTTTAAAAAGGAACTAAACTAGGTCAGAAAATAGAGTGCATTGCTGGTAGTATTGGGAGGCATTGTTTCATGACGCAAAATGTACTTCTCAATGAGCATCCCAGTGAGAAGTTAGAAAGTCACTGGGTTTGCTTTCATAGGTGGGAGTATCCCTTCCCCTATCCTATTTTGATGACTCTCCCCTTGAGCCAAGTTGAAAAACCTGGGTCTGAAAAGAGACAAGAAAAACATGATGTACTTTCATCTTTACAAGGTTATGAATTATGAAGGTTTTCATAAATTACTGTGGGATTTGTTCCATTGTTTTAGTAGCCTATAATATCATCATCGAAAATGTATTCTAGCACATTTCTTCCATGTTCCTTTGGGTGTCTGATCCCTATTTTGATACACCTGGTAATTGCTAGATCTCCCCAGCTTGTGAATTCTTCCAGTTGATTTATTTTCATGGAGTATTTTGCCTTTGCGTGATCCTAAATTGCTTTATTGACGTGCAGGGGTGCCTTTACCAGGGCCTGTTTGCAGTAGCTTTGTTGTACGTACTTAAGTATAGTGTTAAGTAAGAGCTTCGACTGGGGGTGAAATATATTTATTCAGACAAAAGGATGTCTCAGAGTTGGGTAAAAATGCTTATTCTTATCCAAGAATGCATGTGATTCTTTTCAGAATTAAAACTCCTTTGAATGGATTTTTAAGAAGTCCTCTAGGAGCCCTTGAAACAATTATGTTGATTTTTCTTTTTTTTTCTTATATTAAAATATCTAGCTGGAAATGTCTAATGATAGATTTCTTAAAAAAATAATGGAACTAATGCCAAAATTATAGATACACTTAGTTTTAAATTTTCCTTGTGGCTCTAATTTTGACATAGAGTAACTTATACCTGATTTAAAGAGTTAGGCATTTAATCTGATGTCAGCCACTAAATCCATTGGACACCCGTTATTTCACACCTGATATATTGTTTTCCACAGAACATTCTTGTAAATATGTTTATGTGATGCAAATTAGGCTAAAGTACTACGCTATCAGATCTGTAATGTTTAAGGAACAATAATTTCTTTAAAAAGTATGATCTGCAGTGTTAAGGGAAGTTTATAATTTCCAAAATGACTTACTTAATAGGAGAAGTCTTGATGAAAGCATTTAGCATGGAGGTGAAATATGCCTCATTAAGTTTCCAGGTTATGTACATGTCAACACTTCTTTTGTCATCTTTCAGTAGTTTATTTACATAACTGAGGGCTGCTACTTTTATTAGTGGTGATCACAGCAAATGATTTTGATAAGTTAACCTAAGCAACATAATGTGCTTCTGTTTCCACAAAACTAATGGTGAGGAATCCAACCCTCCTCCTTCTGCCCCCTCCCCTGGTAGTAAAGAGCCCCTATTTACATATGTAAATAAGTCATTCAGTTGAGAGCCCCTGGGGCCCACCCAGGTCCGATCTGTTATTTTGCTGATGTTGACGGCATTAGCCAGGAGGTAAATGGTACCAGGAGACTGATGTCTCAGACTGGAATGACAGATACCAGAGGCTGAAGGCTGTCATTTAGGAGGAGAAATGGATTCTTGGGACTAAGAATTTTGGAAGAAAATGAAGGCACAAATTTTGTCTTTAATGTTGGCCTGAGAGATATAATTTAATGTTTTTCTTGAACATGGAAAGCTATACATACAAATTTGTTATATAAGGATGTTGCTTTCCTACCATACCGTTTTTGAGGGCCCTGTTTGCTTTTTAAAGAATGTAAAATATTTCACAATTGAACTCATAGAGCTGGCTATGGTCAGATACCTTCCCTGGCTGTATGAGGGAATCTGGCCTGTAATAAGAAAGGAAGAAAGCTTTTAAATGAAGGTCTCCCTAAAGTGAAGAAGGTGACATGTCCAGTTTCTAATGAATTAAATTCTTCTCAAAGGTTCCTATCAAGGACATAACTATGTCCACCTTTCTACAAAGCCTCAGTAACTCTAGGACACACAGGCCACCGACCACCACCAACTTTTTTTTGTCAACAACAGAATACAGTGTGACTATTTTTGAAAATTAAGATGAATTTCAGACATGAGTCATATGGAGAAAAACTTGCTCTGAGCTCTTCAGAATCCCTTTATTTCTATTCCATAAGCAATTCATTAAAATGACATTAATCCTCCAGGCTGTTCTTTGGTTTCTATTAAGATGTATTACTGGAATCTGTGTAAATATATTGATTATCTCATAGGCCTATTTGTTCATCACAAGCAGACTATTGTTACAGCGTCAGTGTACTTCATAATAAATGAGACTAAGTGGAGACGAGGTTTTGAAAACCCACCCGCCCCCTCCATTCCCCTTGAAGGATGTGCTTGCCCTCTTTAAACCAGCCTTTCACAAAATGGGAGTTTAAGATTGAGAGTCACAGTTTAATATCAACAGCTGCCCCCTGCTGAGTTCATGGTGCAATTAGCTAATTAAAAAATATATAACATTTTTCACCTTGAAGTCAGAAGAAAAGCAGTAAACCACAGGCTCAGGATTTAGTTAATTTGCACATTGACTGTAATTGTGTATTTAACGCCAAGATTAATTTTTTTCCTGATGAGTGGGAGCCTGGCACTGTGCACTGGAACTCTTAAATTGGTTGTAATCATTCCATAGGGAGGTTGATAAGGGCAGGTAGTTCTCCAGACATATTAATGAGGATAAGTATTTATTTACATCTGATAACTTTTTTTCAGGAGAAAAAGCATTAAACCACTTTCTGATAAACCATTAAATTTAAAGGAGGCTTCAAATCAAGCCAAATAAATAATCTGATTTAAAAAAACTATTTCTCATGTAAAATCTTTTGATTCTATTGAATGGGAAGTCATACTCAATTTTGTTTGTTTTGTTTTGCCAAATATTCAGTGAATTAATGAGAACAATTTCTGCTGTCAAAGCTTTGGTACATTTTCTAGGTCAACCGAGATTTAAAACTATTGCCTTGCATTTTTTTCAGAAGAGGGTAGGGAAAGAATGCGTGTTGGCAGGGCAGTTAGTAGGAAAAACATAATCCTTACGTGCAATCTGCTACTTATAACATTTCCTGTTTGAAAGGTAAGCGTTACACTTTGGATACCGAAGCAGTGATTGTTGGCAATTCAAGTGGGTGTGATTGATCCATGTCTTAAAAGTAACAGAGCTGTTATTCTTAGAAGAAAAAAAGAATTCTCAAGTATCGTAATACAGACGTTGCATTTTTACCTAAGTAGAGGTCTTTACACTCTCCTCTGTGAGCAGTTGCTAACACTCATCTGACAGATACTTCACTCCCCAGGTAGATGCTCACTTGGACCCGGGGCTTTATGCCCAGGGGTTTTCTGAGACCATCTCTCTGTTGCTTTCATCTCCCCATCCCTGAAGTCAGTGCTCACAGTGGACTGTGCTTGCTTCATAGATTCTTGTTTACTGTTATCCAGCTTTGAAAGATGGAGAAGTGAAACTCTATACCATTCATGGGGGCCCCTATTCCAAACTTTTCCTTTAAAATACAATTGCTTGGGTTTGTGTGTGTGTGTGTGTGTGTGTGTGTGTGTGTGTGTGTGTGTGTGTGTTTGACACGGAATGAGTGATGGGAGGTGTTAAGTCTTTCTACCTGATCCATTTGTCCAATATATATACAAGGGTTTGTCTAAGGAAACGACCACCCTTCTACACAGGTTAGGTTATAAACTTAATGCTCAATCTCTGTTCCATCCAATAAAATTTAACTGCATTCAGGGGCAGAGTTTTTGGTGGCTGCCAGACACCAGGAATTCTGCCAGGATGAAGAAGAGAGGAGCTTCTGAGGCAAGAGAGTTTTCTTGGTTTGGGGGAAGACGGTGATTTCTGTGTCTTTTTGGTGATATCCAAATGGGCGGCAAGTCTAAGAATGCCCCTTACTGCCTTCTGCTATTCTAGGAAGATTGACTTCATGTTCAGGGAAATCGTGCTCCAGTTTTCCTTAGTATTCTTGAAATGTAATTAGGGGCAATATCAGGTAACAGGAAAGTGCAGATTTGATGGGAAATGTGATACTGGGCTATGTTCATGACTTTATCACACACATGCATATACAAGGCTATTTTTAATAAAATGACTTGCACGTGGCATGTGGTTTTGTGGGGCAAAATCGTGTCATGTCTTTTTATTGTTGGATTTTAGCTGAAACAGACAAGTACAGTGCCGTTAAATGCTGTCCCTCTCCCTTTTCCGACCATTTTCCCATCATCCCACGCCCCACCTTCTCCTCTCCCACCTCGTTCATCCCCATCTTCCATTCCCTGTCAGGAAGGGCAGCCTCCGAAGAGCCATTTCAACTCAGCCCGACATCGCCAGAGACTAGTGGACCCAGCTGCTTCAAAAGTGAGTGTGTCCTGTCGCATGGTGCATGGCGGTGTGGTCCTTGTGAGGAAAAGGGTGTTGTGAGTTTTTATTTATGCTGGTGTATGTGAAGGCTTTAGAGGAGGCAAAGTCTTCTCTATTAATCAAAGGCCATTCACACCAAGGGAGTTCTGGCGTTGAATCACCAGACCTGAAAACAAGCAAAACCCTGATAAGTAGCACCTGCTGGTTTCTGTGGTGTAAATACTCCCACCGCGGCCAATTTCAAACAGCAGTTTGACAAAAGCAACTTCAGAGCCGAGAAGAGATGCCCAGTGGAGCTCTAACATATACAGATCCAGTTGACACAAATCCTAGTTAAAATATAGCAGAAAATTAGGAAGTGAACCAATTTTGAGTATCTCTTACCTTTGTTTTCAATATAATGTATTTCATTGGAAGTTTAGATATTTTTAATCAATTAATGACTGTATTTAACAACTGGCTTGTAAAATTCCTGGAAATTTACCAAGCTGGTGTGGGTGGGCTCCAGCACAGCAGTTCCAGGTGTGATATATTCGTTGAGAATAGTCTTAAGTCATCTTGGTCATGCCCAACTCTTATGGTCTACAGAAAAGTGGCTGAGGTTTTGAGCAAGGATTTGCTGTTCCCACACAGCTCAAGTAAGTCGCAGGCCAGTTCTGCTGCACACAGACTTTTATTAAACAGACATTTCCTGGCAGACAGGCACAAAGCATTGTGCCTGTCCTATAAACTCAGTGAAGTCCCTGCTCTCAGGCCTTTTAAGTGCTCCAGCCAAATCTCGTTGGAAGGTTCCACTTAAGGTTGATGACCTGACAACTTTCCGGAGGCAGGATTCTCTCATTTTTATGGTGGGCATCACAATGGGGCTTCTGTGCCCCAGATGCTGGACATAAGGCCATTGAACAGTTGGGCCTCGGGTGCCAGTCCTAAGGGTCCAAGTTACAGACTTTCATAGATTCTTATGCGCTGCTCATGCAAGGGCAGAGAATATCTCTAAATTGACTTTGCCGATTCACTTACCTTAAATACCGCTAGTTTCAACAATGAAATCCTGTTTCTAACATCCTGAGAACACTGATTTTGATTTCGGCAATGAAAACCCATTTCAGTATGCCAATTAGCAAAATCTCGGGTGTGACTGAGATACAGATACCTCTGAAGTAATGCTAGTTGACCACCCTCGGCGAGGGGGAGTCAATCCTGATCAGGGCTACTGACTGGGTATAGGATATAATTTTAACCAATACAGAATATCACACTGCCTGTGTGGTAGTATTTGAAAGTGGACTCCAAATGTCATAGCCTTTTGTTACATTTATTAAGTACCTGGGGTGCCCCCCACCCCCAAGCTCCAGACAGCTCACTTTGGCTGAGGTTCCTTGTGATGAAGTTATGAAAGTTCTGTTAGCATGTGAGGGAAAAAAATAAACTAGCTCTGAATAAGGTGAAGGGATTCATCATGTGAATCTTGCTAAAGTAGAGCACAGCTCAGAGTACACCAGGTCCTTCTCAGACCCCGCCTAAGAGTTTTCATGAATGAGGCACTAAAGCATCCTCTGGTTAAGCGCACTGTTAATGCTTATAGAGTGGTTAATCCACTATTATACCCAGCATGTACCTCTGGTTTAAGGACTCAACTCAGCGTGTGCTTTTGTTCCTCCTCTTCCTTCTTTCCTGTGTTCATTTCATTCTGCTTGGCATTTTCAGAAACACTGTGCCTCACCCATGCAGAGAGTTGTATATTACACTGTAAATTAGTTGCGTTTCTTCTGTTGAGTCTTCTTGCGGTTCCATTTTGTCTTGAGTGAGAATCATGGCTTCTTTTTCTAGACACACTCTTAGAGGAACTCATTAAACTGCTATAAAGAAAATGTCTGGTGCCTTCATGTGCTGTGTGAATAGGTTCAGCCAGTGTTAACAAATAGGCTTTAAAGGTCAAATCCTTTCCTCCCCCAGATACTGCAGGACTAGGAATTTGAGAAAGGCCTACATTTTTCCCCTAATATTAGGAACTGATGGGGGGAACTACATTTCTTGTGTGGATAGGTTACTTGGACAACAAATAGCAAATGGAAATATGCATCAGTGTAGCCAGTGACCTTTTGTTATAAGTACGTTGGTGCTTAGAATCTGCATTGTATTTTCTTCAACTCAATAATCTGAGTTGTAGTAAAAAAAAACCCTGGGTCAGTGACAATTTACAGTAAACCAGCTGCCGAATCTTTTGAGAACACTGATTTTTTTGAGTCGGCATTGTAATCTGGAAAGACGTGTGATCACATAGAGATACTTAGTCTCCCATTAGCAATACAGAGGGGCGGGAAGAATATCCTTGACTGGGTCGTACATTGGGCTTTGTCATAAACCAGCTCTATGGCGGTGGGCAGCCACTTAGCACTGAGCCCCCGTTACTCAAGGTTTTCTCTTCTATTAAATGAGTTTATTAAATGTTCCCTTAGTCAAATTATGGAATTATGTTTCTTTTCCATCAAGGCTCTTTATAACTAGATACTTCACCGTTTAGTCTGAGATTTTTGAATAGCATTTCTCAATCCTAAAATCCCTCTACAAACGTCATCCTTTCTCTTGACTTGCAAGGCATTATTTTTGGATGGTCTTCTATCAGTGTCTTCAACGGTTGTTAATTTTTAAAACGGAATTACTTACTTTAAAGCTATGGGGGAAAATATGGACCAGAAATACGGTGCTCATTTTCTGCTCAAGGAGTTGGCTTTTTTTTTTAGCCTGAATTTTTTTAATCTTAGTCTTCGAAAGCCTTCGAAAGTGCTTTGAGCATAGGAAAACAAGCTTTTAAATCTATTTTATTTGAATAAGAGTTAAAGAGTTAGAAATCAAAGGTAAGTAATGTACCTCTGATTGGCTAAACTTGTCCACTGGGAATTTCTAAAATGTCTTTTGTTTGGAGAATATGCTCACCTGTCTATCCCCCAGTATGAATGCTGTAACACATTAAATGAACAAAGAATGAAGAAAACGGGCAATAGGAATAATAGTTCAAAGACCACAGAGCAGTTATTTGTGGAGCTGGTAAAGGCTTCTGTTAAATAAAAATCAATTTGATATGGGAGCGTCGGGGACAGGATCTGGGGAGACAGGAGGTGGACAGAAGATAACACGAGAGTGTACAGAGGATTAGTTTTCAAACCTCCTGGCATTTCAGCACAAAAGAATAATGAAGATTTACTCTAGATGAACTGTCATTTTTCCTTGGAAGCTTTGCTGATCCAGAATAAATAGGTTCATAGAGACTGTATTGAAATTTATCATGTGACAGTAAGTAGCGGTGGGCATAGCATCTAATACCTTTCAAAACCAGAAAGTGCTGTAACATTCTATCCTCTTAAAAAACGAACCAAACTCTCCAAATGGACAGGTATTCCAGCTAACCAGAACCCTGCATATAATTCTAAGATACATTGTTTCAGTATGCCTTAGGGCTTGAAAATCGTTTACACTAATTCTCAGCGATTTCTCTACCTTTTTCTAATGAGAATAAGGTTTGTAAAACCTGGGGTCCCCTGCTGGGAAAATCAGCCCAGAGCTATCTCAGAGCAGATGGTTTTCTTTTCTCACTACTATAAACCTTTTAGGATTGATCCTTTTTTCATTTTTATCTCTCTGAAGAGTAAATGTCTCTGAGACCTTAGAAACCCACTGTTCAGAGGGGGCAAGAGGCTGCCTTGACCAGAGTTCAAAGTTGCAAAGATGATGTAGAATAAAAGCCATGGAAATCATGGAATTGTATTTCTCTCTATAATAGCAAAAGAAAATAGGTTGACTTTTCAAGTACTAAGGGGACGGGCTTTAAAATATCTACATTTTTGAGCCTTATTATGCTTTGAGTTTCTGGATGGTAATTAACACCCTCCTAGTCCCAGGAATTTCAAGTGTTAAAGAATAATTTCTTCTCTTTTGGAGGATGTAATACTTGTTACTATATTCAAGGAGGTAGAAAGATGGGGAAGGGGCTGGGAAGATTGGTTGCCATAATTATTCTGGGAATATTTTAGTCATATAAAATATTGTACTACATAAACTTTTTTTTACAAAGGCTTTTAGGGGTGATACATTGATGACAGAAATTTTTGAGGCAGCTTATAGCTTTTGTTTCTTTGTTTGTACATCAGCCATCTATAAATTGCCTTTGGTCCCAGCTAAAGTAGGTGTGAATCTTATATCTGCAACTTAATAGCTATGACTTTGGGGCAGTTACTTAATCACCCTGAGAAAGCCTCAGTTTCTTCATCTGAGAACAAAATAATATCCACCTCATGAGACTGTTTTGAGGAGTGAATGAGAGAATGTATGAAAAGTTTTTACCACATAGATAGGCACTTAATGAGTGCCAGAAAAATTGTAGCTATCCTTTAAATTATGATTACTCTTATTATGGTTATCAGGTAATCATTATCTAACTTTTTGAGGATTTTTTTTTTTTTCCGTCTTGTAAGATAAGGGCTTAGGACCAGATGATCCTTGAGGTAGAATGTCTGCATTGTTAAAAGTCTGTACACTTATACTTGTTTTTGAATGTTTGTCATATACTCAGCTGTGTGGTAGGCATGGAGGAATATAACTTGTAGGATTTAGTTCTTACCTTCAGAATGTAATGGAATTGGCAAAGAAATAATGCAGAGACAGTAATCAATTGTTTGGTAAACAATGTCAGAGGGGCGTTGATTTGGAACCAAAAGACATCTGTGACCCACAGTCAGAAAAGGCTTCCTGGAGCTGGTGGGTTTTCATCAGGGCCCTGAAGGAAGGAAAAAGCTTAAAAAAAAGAATTTATTTATTATTTATTCATTTTGGCCACGCCGGGTCTTAGTTGTGGCATGCGGACTTCTTAGTTGCAGCATGCAAACTCTTAGTTGCGGCATGCATGCGGGATCTAGTTCTCCGACCAGGGATTGAACCCGGACCCCCTGTATCGGGAGCTCAGAGTGCCACCCACTGGGCCACCAGGGAAGTCCCAGAAAGGGCTTTTTTTTTTTTTTTCTTTGCGGTACGCGGGCCTCCCACCGCTGCGGCCCTGGACGCGCAGGCTCAGCGGCCATGGCTCACAGGCCCAGCCGCTCTGCGGCATGTGGGATCCTCCCGGACCAGGGCACGAACCCGTGTCCCCTGCATCGGCAGATGGACTCCCAACCACTGCGCCACCAGGGAAGCCCGGAAAGGGCTTTTTAAACCTTGAATATGGGCGTGAACATTAGGAGAATGCACAAGGTAATGTGATGGGCCAGACCGGAATGGAGGGAATAGGTGACATGGAAGGGGATGCTCCTGTACGGCTGTCCCTGGTGGGATGCAGGCGGGCTTTGCCATCACGCAGACTGTTCTCAAGTTCTGTGTATTAGTTGTGTGGCCGAGGGAAAGTCTCTTGTTTCCTCATCCATACAGCGGGGGAATAACCTCATTAAGATTGTTCTTATAATGAAATGGTCTGGTGCAGACATTCCGTAGAGTGACCGGGCCGTTTTGGGTAGTAAAATGACAGTTCTTAGTTAAACTAGACACAGTCTGCCCTACGAACCAGCAATCCCGATCCAAAAGAACTGGCCTCTGTTGGAGGACACAGATGCTTCTTGCAGCATTCTTGTTACCCCAGAAAGTTTGGGGATGTTGTGGGTGTAGACAGTTGAGAGAGTGATTGGAAAAACAGGGTACGTCACATAACATCTAGCAGTTAGAAGCAGCAGCCTTGAAGGGACAAGCAGCAATGTGGCTGGAGCCTAAAACATATTATTGTGTGGAAAAACAAAGCTTAAAAAACAAATTCAGTTCTTTACTACCATGCTTGTAATGTCGATGAAAAATACACGTACATCATACAACTTGCATTTTCCGGGCGCTCGTACAAGTAGATGAATATCCATCAGGTACGTTAGAAAGGTGGGCTGGAGACAGGGAAGGGGTGTCGAAAGTTAGGTATGCAAGTAAATAAACTGATGGGTGGGAATAATATTCTCTGTCTGAGGAGTATGATTAACCCTACCCTCTCCTGTACACTTGAATCTCCCCACATGAAAGTAGGTCGATAGGCCAAGAAATATGGTGTACGGGAGACTTAAAGAAGTCTCTAGGAATGGAAGCAGTGCTCTTACATATCATGGAGCAGCTGACACTTATGCAGCCCTGACACATGTCCGCCTGGTTCTAGGTTCTGTACACACAGGACTAACAACTTTAATCCTCACAGCATCCTCAGGAGGGTGGTACTGTTGATGGCCGTTTGGCAGGTGAGGCCACTGAAGCGTGCACGGGATCGCACGGCTAGAGTAGAAAGAGAGCCGGGATTCGAGCCCAGTCAGTCTGGCTCTTGGGATCCCTGTTCTTAACTATCCTGCCTGGCTGCCTGGGATGGACATAGCTGAAGTGGTGAAGGAGGACCAGAGCCTTTCCACCCGTGGTGCCCTTGGACCATGCCTGGCAGTTGCAACTACTCCCTTTTTGTGGAGGCTGCCAATTTTTAAAAAAATTGCGTGTACTTGTGTGTGTACGCATGTGTATAAAACTTTTTATTGAAATACAACATACATTCGCAAGCATACAGCTTGATGAGTTTCCACAAACTGGACAATACTGTGTGACCAGCACCCAGATTCAGGAACAGAACACAGTGGGTAAACCTGAAAAACCAAAACTTCTGTCACTTTTACTGGGCATGAAGTTAGGATTGCTGGGAAGCGACATTATGAAAAACATAAGCCAAGTGAAAACAAAGAGAAGTCAAAGATTCTAAACATTGCTACAGGTTTTGGGTGTTTCTGAGGTGTGGGAAAAAACGCTCTACCTTTTCTCGATTTTCACCACAGTTAGTTGCTTCCGTTACCAGTAGTGGAGGGCACAGACCACTCGTGAAGGAAAGCAGAAAGTCTCTCAATGAGTTCAAGGCAAACTCACCTTATCAAAGGATAAAACAGATTGAGCTGCAGGCCTTAGACATAAATAGATAAACACCTACATAGTGTGGATCATCAGGAAGGCCTTGAATGGACAGGTAAATGAATTTTCACCTCTCCTCTGGTCATTGTTTAACTCCATGTCTTTGATGTTCAATCTAAACTCCTATGGACTGCACTTGTCAGCTTACAGGACAAAGCTATGACATTGTACATCACACTCGAAGGGTAATGTTTTCCCATATTCCAAACGATCAGTTCCCTTCAGGTTCAGGCTGAGTCTGAGGTTGCATTTTGGGGCTACACTAACAGCATGATCTGTCTACCTGGCACACCTGTGCACAGTTCACGGCCTTTGGCAGACAGCACAGAGAAGTTAAGTCACTTGCAGGAGGTCCAGAGCTAGCACACGGTGAAGCCCAGTTAGTCCTTGTGCTTAGCTACCACACCATGCCCTTTGCACCACCATCTAGGAGGGGCTCCGCCCTTTCCCGGGCAACACCCTGTACTGAGCGGCATTTCTCAGGGTTCAAAAGGAAGGCAACCACAGTACCCGTGGTGACGTTCTTCTGCCTCCTGTGCCAGAAACCTCCTTTGACCTATATCCCACTCTCCTGCCACCTGACTCCACAGCACTAGGGTCCTACATAATGCTGCAAAACTATCTGAAAAGCATGCATTCTCCTTACCGTTCCTTTGTGTGTCCCTCCCAGTTTACAAGGATGTATTTCTCTGTTGGCTTTAACAGAATTCTAGAGCCCTAACAATGCAGTTGAAAAGTGGGCAAAGGGCACCCCAATTTTTTCAGCCTAACATCTCTCTACTCAGATACATACAAGTAATTCTACAGAAAGTGGATTCCACTTATTTACTTTCCATGATTCTGTGTATAATGTATCATGTAAACACAGTATTGAAGCAGTCAAAATTACAGGGCTAAAACATGCCTTTGGAATTCAGTTCCAGTAACTCATACTGAACGATTTGGCCATTTTGTGGCCAGGCATTTATGGGATTTAGTGCTTAAGCTTGAAGGTGAGTATCGCCTGCTGCCTTTTGAAAAAAATCTTGTTATTGAGGTATAACATATATATAGAAAAGTACAGATATTTTAAGTTTGATATTATCCCAAAGATCTGAGTGATTTTTTTTTTCTGTAAGAGTAACACATATCCAAAAAATGCAGATATCAGTGAACTTTCACACACTGACTATACCCAGGTAACAACACCAAGATTTAAAACACAGAGCATTACCACCACCCCAGCAGACCCCTGTGTTACCCTTGTAGCAGTTTTCAGAATGTTTTAAATTTCTATTTTTGTTTTCACAGTTGCATTTCTTTCCTGATACTGTTTGCCAACATCCTAATTCATTATCCAGTAAATTTTTGTTTTTAAGAAAAGAATGGGATTGGGCTTCAAAATAGAGGTAAAGAACAAGTGTAAAAACCATAATCATTGGCTTTTAATATTTTAGCTGCTGGAATTTCTATTTAAATGTTGTGACTGAAAATATTGAGGGGAAAGAACTATTTAATTTGGCCCGTTTCTCTTTCCTAACACGGATTTTTGTAGCAGTTTTCTTTCTCTCTTTTTTTTTTTTGTTTCAGCTGGCAAAGGTTAAGTAGGCATAGGTGAATTGTTACAGCCCAACCTCTCCTGTCCTTAGGTGGATTCTGTTTTTCAAAGGCTTTAAAAAACTGGTGAATTACATTTGTTGACTTTTCTCAGAGTCATCAGAGTAGTGCTTACCAAAGACTTGTGTAACAGGCAAGTGGCCAAGATGAGATTAGCGACTTATTCGAGGAAGGGTGTAGGAAATCTTTTTAATTTAGAAGTGAAAGGATCATCAGTTGGGTTAAGTACAGGTTATCCAATTTAGCTCTAGCTTTATGAAGAATTACTGAAATTGTTTCTTTGCCTTCAAGGACTTCTGTATCCTGTTTGCCCCTTATACCCCTCTACCCCTAGGCAAAAAGAAAAATCAAAACATAACCAGCTACTCTAAAAAAGCAATTTAAACATTTAACTAGGCAATGCTTATTTTGCCTGGGGGTGTTCTATGGATTCTGACAGGGTTTTGGAAGGAGTTTCTTTGCTGACAGTACTGAGAAGAGCAGCCTGAGCACCTCAAACACACTTGCTGGCCAATGCTTGGAGACCATGGTATCTTTTTGTAACTGGCTTGATCATCTTGATAATAACATTGGCTGTTTTAACATTCTTTCAAGTTAATTTTTTTTGATAAGTTCTCCCTTTCTTGGGGGTGTTCTATGGATTCTGACAGGGTTTTGGAAGGAGTTTCTTTGCTGACAGTACTGAGAAGAGCAGCCTGAGCACCTCAAACACACTTGCTGGCCAATGCTTGGAGACCATGGTATCTTTTTGTAACTGGCTTGATCATCTTGATAATAACATTGCCTGTTTTAACATTTTTTCAAGTTAATTTTTTTGATAAGTTCTCCCTTTCCACTATCTCACACATATTTATCTGCTTCTTGCCTGAAAAAGAGATTTGACTAAGATGCGCCCAAGTATGATTTTCTTTGTATTTATTCTGCTTGGAATTCACTGAGCCTCTCGGATATGTGGATTGATACCTTTCATCAGTTTTTTTGGAAAGTCTTTGGCCATTATCTATTCAAATATATCTTCTACTTCATTTTCTCTCCTCTCCTTCTGGGGCTCTATTTGTACCTATGTTAGGCAGTTGGATATTGTCCCACAGATCTTAGACACTCTTTTTTGTTTTTGCTTTATGCTTTATTCTCTTGGTGATTCATTCTGGATAATTTCTATCATTTCGACTTAAACTTTATCCCTTGTTTAGCTTTGCTCAGTCAGCTGGTAAATCCATTTCACTCTGGTATCTTTCAGTTCAGCTTTTCCTCTTGTTCTTTATTATTATTATAGTTTCTATCTCTCTAGTGAAATTTGCCATGTCTTCATTCATGTTGTCGCACATCTTTGCCACTGTATCCTTTTGCATAGTTATTTTTGAGTCTTTGTCTGGTAACGTCAAAATCTTGGCTATCTCCACATCTGTTTGTATTGCTGGTTTCTTTTCTTGACCATGGATTTCAACAGTACCTGCACAGTTCAGGTAGTGAGCAGAATGACTCATCACCCTGACTCAAGTGGTGTGGCATAGAAGAGACACACCTTTTCCTGGAGCTAAATATTATTTACCTCAATTTCTGCTGTTCTTTCATTCAAAATGTTTGGCACCTACTCAGAATTATAAACACATGAAAAAGCAACATCTCCTATTTCTCAGGCTTTCTCTTCCACTTAGAATGTGGACAATGACAAGAGACCATCGTTGTTATCTTCACAATCAAAACAAGGTGTGTAAGCTACAAAATCATACTTTAAAAAATAATTTAAAAAGCTAAGGGCATAAATAAACCTAAAAAGGGAACTCCAGAGTGATAAATTCTTGAAGGAAAAGGCCCATGGCTATCATGGTGGAATGTCAGGAGGAGGAGGAATCTGCCATGGATGGGTAAGAGAGGAACCAGACAAAGTGATAACATACTTTTCATTTCTAGCTTTTCTTCACATCTTCACACATGTAATTGAGAGTAATGGTGTCTTGTGATTGTCTACTTCCTGAATGGAAGTGGAAGTCTCAGAAATAGGAGATTTGTCCAAGGAGATCAGGGAATTTGCCAATAGGGAAAAGGGAACAAAGAAAAGCCTAACCATTCATAAATAGGGGCTTAGTTGTGTTATTCCGTCACTGTTAGACACACATGACTGTGATAATAGTTTATTTCCTGGATGTATCTTTCACGTGAACTGTAGACCTGTGGCATGGTAGTCATGTGATCTTATGCCTTGGGTTTATTTCTTCAGCAATTTGATCACTGTTGTGCACGAGGGATTTGTTATGTAGCTGTTGTTTTCAGTCTTCTCTTGGAATTGTTGTACAGTCTTTCAAGGCGTACTAGGGGACACTTGATTGAACTACAGTGTAGAGCACCTACCTCTTTTCATCAGAGTGCAATACCAGACTGTGAAATTCAGTTACTAAATGCAGTCACTGGTGTATCCCACGGCAGTGATTTGGTCTCTGCTTTTCTTATGGTCATCCTATCGTTGTACTAAAGTAAAGGCTCAGTTAAACTTACATTTCTCAAAGCTTGTTCTGTGTATGTGCCTCAGTGATGTTTTCCCCAAAGTGTTCCATGGTTCCATTAATTTGGGGAACACTGCAGACCATGGCCCTTGATCTTGTTAAATAAAATGCCAATAATTTAAAAAATCTTGGGGAAATCTTGCAGTAGGTAAATTCTCTGAGCTGTATTAGGTGTTTCTCAAACTTATTTGAATACAGGACTTTTACAAAGGAACTATTAAGTTTTTCTTGTCAATACCCATTAGCAAAGTTCTTTGGGAAATGTTGAGTTAAATGGACCTGTTGCTCTTTATTTCAAGGAATATGAATAATTCATATCAGCTGCCACTCTCTACACCTGGGAAATGTCTTCCCCACTGTTTTCTGGTAAGGTAACTAGCATTTTTGGAGGGAGGAAGAGCTCTAATCCGGAAGATTACAGCATTATACTTAGGGCCTGCTATTTAGGACAGAGCTAATGTTGTGCTCTGCCATTGTAGGTGTGTACTGGTCTCAGCCTCTCTTCTCCAAGGACTGTCCCAGTTTGCTAGTCCAGGAAAATAGGCTAGGTCAGCTGTCACATCCCCCCCAATGAAAAAAGACAGCAAGCTGCCTAGACTGCAATTGGAAGGAAAGGTCAATCAATATATTACCTTTCCTTCCATGTGTTCCTTGCCTGCTGGCTGAGTTGTGCCTTCTCACTGTGATGGTAATCTCTTCCACTAAATTTTGTTTTAACTTTGCAAATAGGTGAAAGGAAGGGCACAGTTAATGACATCTTCTCTCCTACACCTCTTGAGTATATTATTTGGGCTGACTCTTGCTCCCCCTACCCCAGCCCCCGCCTTGCATGGTCCTGCTTAGATGGAGAATTAGGCAAGTAGCTGGTGTCGCTTATTGTGGGAATTTCTGTGAGAACTCTGTCATGCTCTTGCACAGACAGAATGCAAACATGTTTGTGGTTTTTGACAGTAGCCAGGATCTAGGTGGAATAGAGGTTTTTTTCAAAACATTTCTCAGTCAATATGTTTACTCTCCTTCACCAGCCATGCAGTGTGATATGGTGCATCACCGATACTTGAAATAGGCTGCAACAGGAGGTCGGAATAGGGCGTAGATTTTCTAACACAGCATGTTAGATGGAATGATTTTGTGTACTCTGAAGTGGAAAATTCAATCAGAATTTTCCACACTTTTTAGTCAAAGCAACACTGTTATTTATTGATGAAAGGTAGAGTGAGAGAAATATAGAATGAAAACAGAGTAGATGACAAATCTAGCATTATTCCTGTCCTAGTGAGGAATACTTTTTCTCTTGTAATTTAATGAAAGCTACACAAGATAAAAAGGGTCTGCTTAAAAGATACACTATGGAATGCTTGGAACATATGCCAACTTGTTTAGCATATGTGGGGGTAAAAATGGAATCTGGCTTTTTAAGAAGTTTTTCCTTTTTTAAAATTTATTTATTTATTTATTTTTGGCTGTGTTGGGTCTTCGTTTCTGTGCGAGGGCTTTCTCTAGTTGTGGCAAGCGGGGGCCACTCTTCATCGCGGTGCGCGGGCCTCTCACTATCGCGGCCTCTCTTGTTGCGGGGCACAGGCTCCAGACGCACAGGCTCAGTAGCTGTGGCTCACGGGCCTAGTTGCTCCACGGCATGTGGGATCTTCCCAGACCAGGGCTTGAACCGTGTGTCCCCTGCATTGGCAGGCAGATTTTTAACCACTGCGCCACCAGGGAAGCCCAAGAAGTTTGTTTTTCATTGAGATGGACTTTGTGCTTGACAAAGGGCAGTTACAGTGGCCCAGGTAATCTATTTTGGCTTAGTTTTAACGCAGCAGAATTCGTTTGGAAAGCACCTGAGAGTATCAATAAGAAATTCAAGGATAGATTCTCTAAGCTTTCATTCAAGTAGAATATTTAAATCTATTACTAGTTTTCATCTGTGCTTTGGTGCACAGACGATATATCAGCATAACTACCTATTGTGTAGAGGAACACTTTACACTTTCGAATTGCAAAACCTTAGGGTTGCAATGTCAGATTTGTGAATGAATATTTAAGATAGAATAATAACCTAATATCAGCATGCTCGATGTGTGCCAGTCACTTTTCTAGGTACTTTATACGTATCCTTTCATTTAATCCTCACAATGACACTATGAACTCTTATGATTGATCGTCTCCAGTGAGGGAAGGAAGCCACAGAGAGGGTAAGTCATTTGCCCAAGGCCATCGTCCTAAGCCAGGTTCCTGAGCCTCCCTGCCTGGCTGCCTTCTTACGGCTCTGCCATCTCAGCACTTTCCTCCTGGTGAGCCTAAGGACACGTGGGTTAGCAACTTAATTCAATTAACGTATAGCATTTAGCACTTAGGGTTTTTATATTTAGGTTCTATCTTTAAAAGACACATATAACCTCTTATATGTGGAATCTAAAATAACTGAACTAGAAAAATGAGAGTAATGGTGGTTAGCAGGGGCTGGGGCTGGGGGAATGGGAGAGATGTTGTTTAAGGAGACATACTTGCAACTAACACGTAAATAAGTCCTGGAGAGCTAACACACAGTACAGTGATTATAGATCACAAACTGTATTATAAACATTAAGCTTGCCAAGAGACTAGATCTTAATTTTTTTCTCATCACTAGAAGAAATGATAATTATGTGACATGATAGAGGTGTCAGCTGACACTACAATGGCAATTATATTGCAATACAAATGTGTCAAATCAGTATGTTGTACACCTTAAACTCATA
Source organism: Neophocaena asiaeorientalis asiaeorientalis (assembly GCF_003031525.2). Taxonomy (NCBI): domain Eukaryota; kingdom Metazoa; phylum Chordata; class Mammalia; order Artiodactyla; family Phocoenidae; genus Neophocaena; species Neophocaena asiaeorientalis. The sequence goes on along the minus strand of NW_020173964.1, from coordinate 1,805,177 downwards.
CAATGCTATGTCAATTATATCTCAATAAAAAAAAGAGACATGTAGTTCTTTAACAGTCTATTTTACTTAGCTACTTTTTTCCTAATTGATACATAATTCTATTCAGTGTAATTTAGTTTACTTTCTCTTTTCTTTTTTTTTACTAGCATTTAAAGTGATAGGACCATTTAAAAGCATTAGTGCCAATTCATTAGCTTGTCTAAATTGTGTGACTTTGAAAGATAGTTTAGGCTGCCTGAAATTTTGTATTCTTCAGTGTTTGAGAGTTGATTTTCCCCCTTTGTTCATACTATGTTATAGTATAGTCAGTTTAGACTGTTGGGTTTTTTTTTTTGCTTCTATAGACAGTACATCCAGACTTGACTATGAATTTCAGGTTTCCAAGGTGATAGTGTAATCCAGTAACACATAGCTTCTCTATAATACAGCAATCATGTCAGTACAATAAGGTCTAGTATGCTTTTTATTTTTAAAAGGAAGAACCTAATTAGTATAATAGAAACCATAGTGGAAATCACCTAAACTCACCCCTGAATTAAAATGGCAGCATTCACATATGATAAGGGGGAGAGCCTCCTGCTCGGAAAATACTTAATTTTTCAGTTAGTAAAAATAAGAGGCCACCTTATGAAAACTTTCCTGGGTCTTCAGTTTAAATGTCCACTCTTGTTGTAGTCCTTCTGGTCCAAAAACATCACACAAGGGGTCATTTTGACTTTGAGAGAGAGGATTCTGTCTTTGCAATGAGAATAGAATTCAGTCTTAGGGGAGAAGCAATTAAAACCCCAAAGGCTTTTATTGCTTTTGATGCTTTAAAAAAAAAAAAAAGGCAAAAATTCCACTGTACTTTAATATTTTCTGCTAATTAACTGTCACAAATGTGATACCATTAAGTTTGGAGTCTCTTTGGTTAGCTTCAAAGTCATTAACACACGCTGCGCGGCCCTCCCAATTGATTTTGGAAAAAGGAACCACATTGACAGATCTGTAATCAGTGTTTCCAAGGGTTTTGTTTCTCATACAATCTAATCTTAATTTAAGGAACATTTGATCTTTTTCTCTGGGTAACAAGCACCAGCCCTCCTAATGCTCAGAGTTGATGGTGTCAGGGTTGTCTTAATGCCAGGTGTACCTTTGGATACACTGCTCCAAAGCTGACTTTGGAGCTTGCAAAGTTCACTACTATTTTTGGAGAGTATCAGGAATGTATTTAGCTGCAAATAACTGCAAACGCAACTAACAGCAGCTTAAGTAAATAAGGACTTATTATTTCTCACATAAAGATGTTTTTCAGTTGAGTGTCCAGGGCTGGTGCAGTATGGGAAAGGGTCATCAAGGCTACTTTGTCTTTGCTTAATGTGAGACCGCTGACCTTGGGCAAATCACAATGTAACTTTTCCAAGGTTCAATTTCCCCATCAGAAAAAAATGGCGGTCACCCTTCCTATAATTGCAGGGTAGGGGTAAGGCTTAAATGAAACCCTGTAGGAGAAAATGAGTAGCACAGGGCCTGGCACCCACTAGATTTATTGCATCACAGGAGCGGCCCAGCAGCACCAGTTTTCATGGGTGATGGAGGGAAGGTGTGAAGCAAGAAATAGGGGATCCTACCTTACTCTGTGTTCTTCAATCTCAGGGTTCCCAATTCCAGTGTACTTTCAGCTGGTGCTATTTGAAATAGCACGTTGGAGAAAATAACTTCCAAAACAGTCCAATTCGTACCCTTTAACAAATAGGACCTATTACTTACTAAGTAAAATATATCCTTTGTAAGGCAATTGTTTATTTTATTCTGTGACCTCTTTACAATAAATTTCAGCACCATTAAAGGCTTAAGACACATTATTGATTATTTGAATATGTGTGTCATTAATCTTCCATCACCCTCATACATTTTATATGTACATTTTAAACATCGTCTTTTGCATTTAGATGGAGAAGAGTGGTTTCAGAAGAAAGCAGACTTGTGGGTATCAGCTTCATATAGCACTTCAAGAGCTCCCTTGAGCTGATTTGCCTGTAAATTTCTACACTAAAATGGGCTTTCAGAATAGTGACTGCTAGATAAACTATAGAGTGTCTTTAGTAAATAAAAATGATTCATCAGCTGAATGAATTCACTGTCACTGGTCAAATAGTCTCATCCAGTTCTGTTTCCTGGTTCTATAAAAAGCCTTTTTCTTTTTGTATTAAGGTTGTCTGTAACTTTAATAGAACCTTTGAATTATTATCTGATTTTTAAAAATTGGCTTATAAAAGGATATTGATTCTTTAAATTAGGGGTGGTTGAAATATTGTTTATGGGCCAGCAGTCTCCTTTGTTGGACCCTGGAAACCTCGGTCAAGAAAACTCATCTTAAATCTGTGCTACGATACTCTTAAAAAACACAAACAATCACAACTCTTAATGACTGACTCTGGATTGGACAGTAACGTTGGTGTGGAAATGCAGGGGAACCAACAGGTAAAACAGAAAATCTGTTAAGCAGGGTCTTTTCTAGTTTTGCCAGTCATTGATATTCATTTCTTTCCCAGGGCGTTTTCCTGGGTAATGAGAAGATTCTAAAATCAAATAAGGCTTTTGAACAGTGAAGATGTTTGCCACTGTTCTGTTGAAGAATCCTATAGATTTATAGTGATCCTAAGAGGTGTCTCATATCCACTATATTAACTATCCTTTTAGAAGCTTATGAACATTGTAGCTTTTATTGATTCCAGGGAATTGTACCCAACAGTAAGCAATAAAAGTCCATAGTAACTTTCTTCCCATATAGGAGTGCGCAGATCAATATTTTGAATTTACTGTAATTTGCTGGTAATGGATGGAAGACCTGGAAAAATTGTGAAGCCTTGCAGGGCACAGCTGTGCGGTGTTGCCTTTTTATCTAAGCTCACCATAGGTCACAGGCTTTCCCGAGTAAAAAGAAACATAGTTAAGTGGCAGGGCTGATACGCGTATTTATCAAGAGCCTTCATAAGTCTCTTCTAAGGGAAAAAAGAGAATCACAAAACTTGTCCACGGTGACCTTAATTTTATAGTCCTGAAGGACCTCTAAATGTGCAGTCTTAAGGGCAATTAAAATTTTAAATATCCAGCATTTGTGTTTGATCTCCTTCTGCTAAAGGAATTTTTTCTGCTGATTAGTAACAGGGTATGTGATTTCACTGAAGCCTGATTTGCTTGGAATCTTCCAGTTGCTCGACAGAACTGTGCCCAGGTTCTGCATTCAGAGAGGACAAGGTAGGCGTCCTGAGCACTTGCTCTTTGATTTTACCCGTTCCTCTCTTGATTAGAGCTCTTCACTTGTGCCCCAGGTGGCACATCTGATGCGGGTATCACACTTCAGTAGTAATGGCTGACACCTAGGGTGCTGGTGTGTTCAGGAGCTGTGCTGCATGCAGGATGTGCGTTCTCAGTCGTCTTCTCGACACCTTATGGCATCGATTGTAATATCCTCATTTTATAACTTAGAAGACTAAGTCTTAGAGAAGTTAAAGAGATTTTTCAAGGACATTTTCCAGCGTTGACTTACATTAGAATATAGGTATATCTGACTCTAGATCCTATTCATTTCATCACTATGAAGTATACAATGGGCTTAAATAAGTATTTTTGTTTAGCGTAAAGTTTGGCTGATCTAATATACATTTTCTTGTTTTGCTTCCTTTGTTGCAAAGGACTGTGGCTCCTCTCATTTGATCAAAAGTGACACACTTTTGCTTGAAAGAGACAGTATTTTGTTCTTTAAGAAGAAAATGAAGACATAAAATACCGTATGACTGTGGGCTGGAGGCTCCTAATCTTGAGGAAATAAATGCACCTCATTTAGTATATAGTAAGCACTCAATAAACTGGAGATGTTATTAACATTAAATACTAGTCATTACTCAGCAAACCCTGCAGAGAAACATGGAGACTTAGGAGGCAGACTTCCCTTATATAATACTGAATTGGAAGGCTTGAGATTCCCAAGTTTAATTTTTTGATGTCAAGGGTGTAGTTAGGAAGCATCAAAACCCCTAGTAATTGGCTGGAAAGGAAGCTTGTTTCATTTGCTCATTGACTTGGGGTTAACTGATGATTTGACTTGATATGCTTTTTCTACTTAAAAAGGTCGGTGTTAAAAGCAATGTGTTTGCAAGGCTTTGCTTCAAATAAAACCAGAGTCTATAAAAATAATTTAAGTGGGAAATTTGCTTAGAAAGAGCTGCAAAGCTGTGTTGTAACATTCCTTTCTAAGAGTAATTGCCAGTGTGTTATCAGCTATGAATGCAACTTGATAGCCTACATGAGGGGAGTCTGTGGTACAGATACACCAGATCTTACTTGGTGATGAAAAATAATTAAACTGCTCTGCACTCAGGCTGCTGCAGGTTCAAAGACAAGCTAAGCCATTTACCAGCTCTGTGACCTTGTGTTGCTACTTAACTGGTCTGTGCCTCAGTTCTGTCAAACGGAAATAATAGTGAAAATTAAGATAATGTACATCACCATGCAGTAAACGTTAGGGACTGTTACTAGATGGGTGAAGGCAGATGGGCTTAGTAAAGAAAAACAATTCCCACCAATTGTGTAAAAATTTTAAAGTGGAGGAGGGGTTTGTGATGAATGATATTTAACTTTCATGCAAGAAAGACCTGCGATGCCCACCTTTGCTCTTATCTTACTTTGCAAATCTATCCCACATTCCCTGCCATCTGGGACTCTCTGGTCTAAATTAAATGGTTTCGCCATCCCCTTATCAACATTCAGATTTCCATTATTTAACTTTTGGATGGCCCTCTTCCCTAATCTCTGGATGGAGCCCTGCCCTTAGCTCCTAATGTTCTAAACCTTCCCAAGAGTTAAGCATTTCTTTTCAACTCCGGTAGATCCTATACACACGCTTCTCTCTTGAATTTGCCCCTCCCCTCTTTCCCCACTACCTCTTTCTTAGTCCTGGCACTGGGCTATGCTTCCTGGGCAATTGAATAAGCGTCTGAGTTAATTTCCCGTGTGTCTTCCATAAGCCATTTGACACCCCGATACCAGAGTGATCCTTTTTGACGTGTAAGTTTGACCATCTTATTCTCCTACTTAAAATGTTCCGTGAGCTCCACATTGCCTATGGGATAAAGACAGACTCTTCCAAAACCCTTCTATGATTTGCCTTGTCCCTGCCTCTGTTCTCATGTCCTGTTGGTTTTTTCTTTCTACCCTCAGTTCCGGCCATTCCAAGTTTACTAAGAGCTGTGTACTGTTTCACTCCGCCGTACTTTGCAGCATCCGTTCCCTCTTCTGGAATGCCCCTTTCCTCACCCACTCCTGAGGCTGCCTAGCCAACTCCCAGTGGCCGTGGAAGAAAGACCAGGCTTAAGTATTGCATCACTTGGGAATATTTGAATTGTAAGGAACAGAAACCACAGGTTAAACTGGTTTAAACAATAAAGGGACTCGATTGACTCTCGTAACTGAGAAATCCAGGTATAAGCAAGACTAGATCCTTTGTTTCAAAGACATCACCCAAGACCCAGTTTCTACCTGTCTTTCTTTTCTGTCACCTTCTACCCTGCGGCTGTCATTAGCTTCTTGGGGTTAATGATCCTCCTTTCCTGTTAACTCTCTTGGAAAAAGGAAGGCATTCTTTCCCAGGAGCCTGGAGCAAACATTGTTTTGCATCTTGTTTTCCCAGATTGAATCAGATGCCATCTCTGAACCAATTACTTTGGCTCAGACGATGAACTTTGTCATTAGCTTAATTTAACCTGAGCTAAGCCTGGAGGTTGAGAATAGCTCAGTTCCACCAGATTTTGTTATCATGAATAATGGGGAATATCACTGGGCAAGAAACAATCCTGACTCTCCTTAAAGAAAACTGATCGCCCCCTCCCTTGGTACTATTGGAAAAAACCGCTATTCCAGGCCTTTCCACACTATAGAAAAAGCAAGCCAAGTCCTTTATGCCCAGTGCCTGGCATAGCACTTGCCTCAGCAGCCTTTACTAAAAAGTGTGCAATTGGTTAAAAGAACCCCATTTTGCTTGCTTTAATCCCCACGTGTGCCCCTTGTTTTCACCTTTGGCAGAAGATTTTGTCTTCTCGGTTTCTGAAATTACGGAACTCCAAGTAAATTGCTTCAGTTTTCCTTTGTTCTTCTTTAAAAGGTACCTGTTTTTACTTGTACTTTTCTCCCTCTTTAGAGGAAAAGCTGCCCTCCTTTTTTTTTTTTCTTAAATTAAAGGCAACCCTCTGTGCTCATGTCCTCATTCAGACTCCCCTCCCTGTCGTTCACAACACCACTCTGGCCTGCTCGCCAGCACTTTCACATTGGAGTGTAGGGGGAAAATTGGGGCTGGGTGTCGTAGGTTCGCGTTTTGCTTCCACCGTCTCCTGGCTTTGCGATGCTGGGCAATTGCTCATCTCTGGGCTTTCCATGGGAAGGCTGGCGTGTCCTGCCAAACAGCCAGGTGAGTTTGTTAAGAAATTCATAGACTCCATTTCGGATAGGATTTTATAAAACTCAAAGAGCTAGACACCCATATTGTGACTGAGAAACTCTGTGTATGGAGAGGGCCTGTGAGGCGAATGCCTAGTCTTGGGGACGATGGCCATTGATTTGAATTCACGGGAGAAAAAGCCAACCCAGAGAGAAAGGAAGGCAGTAACTACTTCTGTTTTTTAGGAGAAAGTGAGTATGCAGTTGCGATAGAGTAAAATTTACGTGAAAACGCAGCAAGGATTTTGTGTGTGTACCTTTCACGGTTTATTTTGTTGAACTTTACTACCGCAGGTAAATATGTTAACGTGCACTGTGGTTATAGACACAGAAACAGAATGAAATAAAACCTGCAAGAAAGGAGGGGTCCTTTAGGGTTCTCCACCCATCTCACATTCCCACTGAGTGGTATTTTACAGGATGAACAGTTTGAATGTCTAGGCATCTCTGTAGAGGTCTACCTACTGCTTCTCCAGCTTCATTCTACAGACTTTTATGCACAGAGCTATGTACTGTATGGGCAATTCACTGGATTTTTCAAGAGGTTTGAACATAAGCCCCTTTTGTGTGCAGCTGTGTTTCAGAACCAAGCCTGATTCTGTAAGATCTGGTTCTGTGGTGTGAACTTTTCTGTCCTCTGCTTCTGCCTTCACAAGTAACTCAGAAATGGAGGCCAGAAAAATGGGGCCAAAAACATCCCTTTAAAAGAGCCAGTCCCTTGCTGAGCCTATACCCCTAGCTAAATGTACACCCCATCAGGTAGGGAGAGTTCCATTTGGGGTACCCTTCCTTGCCCTACAGTGCTTCCCACTTGGAAAGGAAATTACAAAAAACCCTAAAACTTCACTACTCTGATGACAGCCAGAAAAGTAGTATTCCATAAAGAAAAAAATCCAAAGGCAAACCAATAGGCCTTAAGGGTACTTAAAAGTACCAGCCGCCACGAAACAACGTATACACACAACTCCCTCTCCATCTCCAGGGTGGTGTTCAGACATCGGTATCTGTAAAAGCTCCCTTGGTGACACTGATGTGTAGCCGGACTGCATTCAGAACCACTGTTTGAGCTGAATTAGCTCATCCCCTTTTATTTTCTCTCCCCTGTTAACATTTATTCATTCAAATTATACTGCATAATCCTGCACCTGGTGATATCTCTTTTGCTGTGTGTGTTTCCCCAAGTAGCTTTTAAATCTGTCTTATTTTATTTCCTCCTTACGTGTCCCTAACGGTGCCCGATACACTGCTTCCCACATCTCAGCTCTTTGCAGAAACTCAGGCGTGATCACGCTGGCTGACACCTGGCAGTAATGGGACACTCGCGGGGAGTGGGGACCTGCCAGAGTGCTGAGGGGAAGGTGCTGGGACAGTGGAGAGGTCCTTCCTGGAGGCTGAGCCCCAGTTGAGCCTTGAGCAGCAGAGGTGTCCTAACGGGCCGTCCCCCAGATGTGGTCATGTTCTCTGGGGGTTAATTTCCTAGTTCCCACCCATTTTCTGCCCTTGTCTGTGCAACAATCCCGTCACTTGTGTGAGAGCTGGTGTCTAGCCAGTAGTATTTTTACTTGCTAGCCTCATTCAGTTTGTGTTGTTTGAAGAACCCAGGGTCTGCATAGTTCAGCACATCATTTAACAGGGCGTAGTGTGTAGCAGAATTCTCCCCGCTTGTAGATTTTAAGTGGTCCTGTATATATACATATAGGTATATGTGCCACTTCTTTTTCTGTTCTCTCTTCTCCTGTCACTTCCAGCACACGGTTTTATGTACCATCTTATACAATAATGAGTTCAAAGTCTATTTTCAGCCCCGACCTCTCTCCTGAACCCAGGTTCGTTTGTCCAACCACCTGCTTGGAAATTTTTCTTTGGATTTCTTACAGACATCTTGGATGTGATGTATCCAGATAGGACCGTTCTTCCCTCAAACTCCCCCTGCACAGGCCAAGAACTTTTACTCTTTCTGGCTTTCTCTTCCATCTTCCACATCCAGTTCTTTTGTATATTCTGTAAAAACATATCTCAAACCTGACTGCTTCTCAACATCTTCACTGATGGTCCTAGTCACAAGCTTCTCTCACTTAGATTATTTCTATAATCTTCTAAAATACTGGGTTAAATATGGCCTTAAAATAAGCATAGAATATTTCGATATTTATTCATACATTCCATGCCCTAGCCTACACACACACACACACACACACACGTCTTTCTTTCTCCTTAGCTCTCTCTTTCTTTTTAGAGAACTTTAAAAAAAAAATTGAAATCATTTTAGATTTATAGAGAAGTTGAAGACAGTTGAATCTCTGCATACCCTTCCACCAATTTCCCCTAATGTTAACATCTTAAGGTAACCTTAATACATTTGTCAAAATTATGAAATTGACATTAGTACATTACTATTAACTAAACACTTTATTTGGATATCACCAGGTTTTCCACTACTGTCCTTTTTATGGTTCAGAATCCAGTCTATGATCCTACATTGCATTTCGTCATCGTTCTCCTGAGTCTTCTCTGACCTGTGACAGTTTCTCAGTTGTTCCTTGTTTTTCACAACCCTGACAGTTGTTCTGTAGAATGTTCTGTAGAATGATCCTCAGTTTGGTTTTCCCCGGTACTTTTTCCAGGATGAGACTGGAGTTAAGGATTTTTAGGGAGAATGCCACAGTGGTGAAGTCTCTTCTCATGACATCGTATCAGGGGCACATGGTACCTATGATTATTGTTGGTAACATTAATGTTGGTTGGTTCAGACGGTGTCTGTCAGGTTTCTCCACTGAAAAGTTGCTACTTTTCCTTTTCCCTCCTCCGTCTTTGGAAGGGAGTCACTAAGTCCAGCCCACTCTCCAGAGGAAGAGAATTAAGCCCCACCTCTTGAAGGAGGGGATATTTTATTTGTAATATAATATTTGTAATATGATATAAGATCTCCTTTCTCTTTTAAATCATAAAGTGGCCCATCAGTTAAAAAGAATAGTTCAAAGATTTCTTAAATACATGTGGCGTGTGTTGCCATGTTGTTTTATTTGTGTATGTATAACTATTAAATACGTATTAAATAGTATATATTGTTTAAATTGCCATTGTGGAAATTGCTTGTACATGTTAAACATTGCAGCAATTTCTCAATTGCCTTTATGAACGAGACAAGTTATCTTCTCCTTTTGAGGCCAAGGCTGGCTGAGGAGAGGGGCAGGATCATTTGTTATGCTTTCTTTTCTTCCCAGACTCACAGAAATTCTCTTTCAGTACTTGAGGAATCTGTGTGTTCTCAGTCTTATCAAGAGATCACAAGAAGGTAAACAGAGTTCTTCGATTAACTTTGTCTTTATTTTCAAATGCACGTATTTGCTAGTCAACATTTTTAGAAAGGGGGGCAAAGGAGATCATATTTTCAAGCAAGTAATGATACACAGCAATTCTAAAAAATATTAGATGTCACTGAAAAATCAATATCAATGAAAATAATTTTAAAATTTTAATATTCATAAATACACATGCATTTCTTTAACCTGTGATGATTAATAATCACATAGATTTTAGTTCAGATGGACGCTTCTTGCCCTTTTTTCTCTCTCTGCCCCCCTTCCCTTCTCTATTCTTAATCTGATGCTAATTTTTTACACATGTTCCAAATATACTAAGCACAAGCTTTGGTTTATGACCGGAACCAATACCACATGTCTTATCTAATTATGTAAGTATGGTTTAGTGACCTTATCCTGACATTAAGAGAATAAGGACACACACACACAGTACCACTAGGATTGGGGCAGTAAGTGCCTTGATATTGCTTATTTGCGTCCAGCCCGTGCAGTTTGATCAGTGGATGGTCCCTCCCCACGCAGCAGGACAGCAGCCCCTCCTGGCTCTGTCGGCAATCGCTTAGCCCTCTTGGGATTTGCGGGCTTTTGCAGCCACTGTTCACAAGGTCTTGGCCACAGCACATTCATTTCTCTCACTTTATTACCATCGCATCTGATTCCAATTTGCTAGCAAATTGAGTTTCCAATTCCAAGCCTGACATTCAAGCCGTCAGGTGGATTAGCTCCTCAGCCTGGTTAGCACAGACCCTGCAGGTCATTGACAGTGGCCTATTAAATGTCCTGGAACCTCGGCCGCCGTCCCGGGGAGCAGCAGTGCGGGGTTACCCACTGTGACCTTTCTTCTTGTTTAGAACTCATAATTCTAGACCTGTTGGAAGGGCTTTCTGATTAAAAACAGAGTCGGTTTTCATCCCTTATCTTGCCGTTTCAGCAGTTTCTTCTCATAGCAAAGCAGCCAGCTTACAGTCGGGTCATTTGGTGGAATATGATTGATTGAACTGTTTGGGGATCATTTATTTGGCCCTTCTCCTCTTATATCTTCTGAGTGATCTGTTTGCGTACAGAACTGAAACAACATCTGACTTATTTTTTTTTTTCTGTTTTTAATGATAGCACCTCAGGTACACCTCCTTTTCTTTTAATACTGCTGTCAGATGAACTTACTAAACAGCACTACTTACTTATTTAATTAAGCTCTAGGCCTTTTGCTACGTAGTGGGTCTCAGTAATTTCTTTTTTTTTAATTGACGTTTATTTGATTTATAATGGTGTGTTTTAGGTGTACAGCACAGTGATTCAGTTACATATATGTATTCCTTTTCAGATCAGTAATTTCTTTTTAAAAGAAACCCTCTGGTGAATGATTACTTCTAGGCAGTTCTCCTTTTTTCTTTTTTTCTTTTTTTAACCTGAATACAAACAGATTTCTCAGTGCTTGTCATAACCCAAGACACACGTAGAGACAATTACTCATTGGTGTTCTATTTACGTTTCAGTTCCCAAGGAAAACTGTCTTGGTCAAAGACTTTACTCTTCTCATTAGAGGCTTTAGTAAATAAAGGTATATTTATGTTTCAGAATCAGGGAGCCAACTTCAGCAAACGCTGTAATTTCTTGGGGCTAATGAAGGATTAAAGAAAAACTCGAAACAAAACAAAACAAAAGCATTTCACCACTGAACCCTGCAGTCCGTGAAAAGAAAATGGTTAGCTATTGGGAGAAGGAAGGAAATACTCTGTCCCTAAAATTGCTTTTTTTTTTTTTTTCTTGCAATTAAACAGTGATCTGATTATTATAACTCTGTATCAAAATATATTTTCCAGTTAATAAGTGAGTAAAGTAATAACTTTGGATAAGTTCTATTTAAGGCAGGATCCTCCTCTGGGCTGCTGCTCTTAAGTCCATTTTTTGTAAGCTGTGATGGAGCAAATTGCATGGTTTAGAAGTAAGATGTGAGGCCACAGGCCATGACAAACATTTAAGGATCCAATAAAAATAGGGAACAGGAAAGGTGAGTTTGAAGCTGAAGGGGAAGCACCTTTCAAAAAATGATGCTTGAGCTCCTGGCAGGCAAAAAAATAAATGATAATTATGGGAAGGAAAGCCCAAATTTAGGCGTTCAAAGTTTGAGTTAAAATAGCCAGGTGACTCATTACTTCCTATTCTTTAATTATTGTCATCAAGTAATCATTCTCGAGTGCCCAGGCTTCTGAAAGCTCCATCAGTGGGTGGAGGTACTTCTGTATCCCTTTTTGTTTGTTTGTTTGCTGGGTTATTTTGTTTTATTTTCCCATAGACTCTCTCTAGAAAGGTAGATAATGATCTTAATTTGAGATAAGTGTAAGAGCATCCTTTGAAACTATAAAGCACTATATTAATTGTTGTTGCTGTCTGGTTACCTTTTTAGAAGTTTGTTAACCTACTTTTAAATATCCTTAATCATAAGTCACATTTGTTTTAAGAAATAATACCAGAACGAAAACTTTTGCTCTATTTCTTTTTTAAATTATAATCTTTGGTAGACATAATGTTTTGCATGAGTTTATTTCTGTTGGAGGCAAATAGTCTGATTTCACTACCCTTTTCATTTCACCTTTCACTTAATTATAATTCTGCAAAATTTCTCCTCCTCCTTCTGTTTCCTTTTTGGATAAGTTCTCTGGTTGCTCAGATTTCCCTTACCCTCAATTATAGGGTCACGTAGCTCAACTCAGTATTTGACTGTCATTGCTTTGGGAGGATTGATGTCTTTTCTGCTCTGGAATTTAGGTAAACAGGGTTTGTACGTCAAATGCAGTGTATAAAGGGAACAATGTCAGAAGGGATCCAGCATAAAATAATTACACTAAAACCTTTTCAGTATAGAAAATGCCAAATAAAGCATAATAAGGATGATACATTTTATGTTACCTGTTTGGTGTCCTAGTAGTTTAAGGTTAATGTAGCATCTCATATACATGTTTCGTTTTTTCTTTTGCAGAAGGAGCTGAGTCTCCCCAGAAGAGGAAGTCTGTAAGTAGAATAATTTCTTTATTGATTCATTTGTATTCTGGGATACAGTTTGTAATGTCATTATTCTCTGACTTGTTAGATTTTCAATGGCAATCAGAAGATTAATGATAATCAACTGAATTAAGAAAACACAAAGCTTTGCATTTATTTATAAATGTCAAATATTAATGATTTCAAGATAAGTTGAAGAAAGTTTCCAGGGTTCCTTATGGGCATTGTAAGCCAAAATGCATATTTATTCCTGGGATAATCTTTTTTTTTTTTAATATTACTTTATTTGTTTATTTATTTTTATACAGCAGGTTATTCCTGGGAGAATCTTAAATTTAAAAATTCTATTATGTAATCAAGCAAAAACATTATTTGGTCTGCAGATAGTTTAAAATGATCGGACTAAAGAATTAGTGCTTATCTACATGATCTGGAATTCTATGATCTTTATACTATGAATTTTATGCAGAGTAAATGATATACTTTTGCCTCTGAATTGATGAAGATTTTGCATCAGCTAAACTTTCTATTAGATCTAGACCTTACTGCACCGATTCATGTAATGCTCTTATATTAAAATAGCAAATTTGTGAACATTGACTTGATTTCTTTATAGTATGTTTCCACCTTTTATATTTAAGGCTGATAATATATTTGCATAAATCATAGTTTTTTGCATCAGCAAGTTGCAGAATGAAGTTAATTGCCTTTAATATTCTACTAAGGTAGATTTACTATCGACTAGTACTGTGTAAGGTCTGGTCTAGAAATATTTGGATTTGGTATCTGATTTATGCTGAATTTAGTGGATGGGGCAATGTCCTTTTAAAAAAAGTAAGTCTAATATTTAAGATAAATTCATGCAAATCTCAACTTGGAGGATTAGAAACGTATGTGGTGACTGTTGTAAGAATTCATTCTTTTGACTCAATTTTGGGAAATTTCAGTCTTTGCGTCTAGGAACCAAAACTTCGTGAACCATGAACATTTTATTGCCCTCCATTTTGGTCTGTACTTTTTTAGTTGCCAGGAGAACACTGGGTCAGTATTCTTGGAGAATGTGCCTAAATAAATGTTTACTCGCTCCCGACTTACATCTCTGGACACTACAGGTTAACGGCCTAATAGTTTAGCATCGGAAATGTCCTTAGAATCAAAAACTTCCATTCTCCTGCCGTATGATTAGGACTCTTTTGCCTAGACTTGTAAAAGTTTGAACTTTTTGATATTTCCCAACGTGATGAGAAATCAGAAACAAGAAAAACAGAAATATCTACATAAAATATCTTTGTAGACAAAAATCTCTTTTCCTTCATAATTTTGTACGCTTAAAGCATCTTAGGCTTGTCTTGTATACTTTATTTAAGAACTTTAGAACTTTAATCAGAGCTTCCTTTTAGCCTTTATGATAAATGGTGCTTTTTTTTTCCTGTTTAAGTTAGTATGTTTCCTATAAATTATTATTACAATAATGTTAGTTAGCAAAGTAGATTCCTTATACCTACTGAAGGGCCATATCTCCTTTTGCACTTGTGTAAGTCTCAATTCTGTTCATGTTAGCTGATAGCCATGAGTTGATGGGGGAAATACACGATAAGGAAAATATTTAAATTTCTCTGTTTGAGAGCACGGTTTTTTTAATAAAAAAAAAAAAAGTGATGATGGCATCAGTTTGTTTGGAGTACATGCTTTGAATACTTAGTAAGATAGAATTACATTTGAGCCAATTAAACTCCCCTCCTAATAAAAATCAGTTGCTCTATCAATCAGATGATGGGAATAAAAATCATATATATATATATGTCAACATAAATCTACCTTTTTAAGTGAACTTTGGAAAACTTAATAATTGCAAGTAAAGCAAACAAGAAATAAACATGCTATTTTAAAATTTTCTATTAAATACAAGTATTCCCCAAAGAATTAATGACATGACATAGATGTTCTGGGATGTGATGCCACTCTGAGTTTCCAGTGACCACCACACAGGATGCCAGTCATTACTCTCCTCATGCAAGGTTCTTTTATGACTTTGAGAAAAAGAAAATACTTATAAGATAAATGCTTAAGTGATTTTAATACAAATCCGATGAAGAAGAGCACAGGTGTGTTTTTATTAGGTATGGGTGCTAGCCCGCATAATGGTACCTGATCATTAAACCTGTTAACACTTCCTCTGTCTATTTACTGCATAAATGCTTTCAAGTCTTTTATTACCTTCTCCCAGAAAGACTGAGGATTTGATCCTGCTCTTCTGTTGAGTTGTCTTTCCATGTCAACAGCAAGCAACTGTGCAATGTGATGTATTCCTCGTTGTCTATGGTACCCGGCAATGCGACTGAACTTGTCAGAGGGGGTGTACCTTCAGAAAAGCTGTGCTCTTGGAAGAAGGCACCTGATTTTGTTATATCTGCCACTTTTAATGTGTATGCCTTGAAGATAATATTTTAAAAATGCACTTCCATCATTCAGACACATAGATTTATCAGATTTTTAAAAAATTTTAGTATTGTCTATAAAAAATTTTAAGTAAGCTTATAGAAAATGTTTGTCTGGAATCATGTGATAAAAACATATTTGTTATATAAAGCATGTATATAGTATATAACAGTTAAAGCTTTTACAAATAAAAGAACACAGAAAATAGGCTTTTCTTTTTATTACTAATTGAAAAGGATAAAAAAGCAACCTATATTCTTTCTAGAAAAAACGTAATACAGATCCCCACTAATTTGTAATTTACGATCATTTTCTCAAGGACTAACTTGAAGTCTGTGTTTCACAGGTGTTTTAAAAGGTTGCAAAGACAATGATGTGACTTTTCTTTTTTTAATGGTGCAAGGGTCAGACAAGAGAGATCAAGGGAACTTCTTTCTAGACCTGATGTTATTAAAAAACCAAGTGACCCCCGATCAGTTTTCCAGAGGCTCTTCCAGCCCTTTACCAACTTCAAGGTCCCAAATCCCGTTTCTACTCTAGCTCCCCGTATGGGTGGATTTTAGCTAGCTGTCTTCTCCTTACAAAGAGTAGCCATTTTCCCAGATTCTTCTAGCATGTTCTTGTCTTTCTCCTTGGAACAAAAGTTGCCATACTCTCTGCTCCCTTTCCTCTCAGCTACCTGTCAAAATCTGTATATCCTTTGAAAAAATCATGATATAGTCATACAATGAAATACTGTACGGCGGGTAGGATGATTGAACTAAAGAAGATGCGTCAACAACTATAATTATAAAAAAAACAAACAATGCTGAGCAAAAGCTAAAAGCAAATTCCAGATACAAGACAACATTTATGTTGTAAAATCTCTAACAGCGAATCTAAACTGTCCATATTTATTAAAAAGTTCCTAGTGCTGTGGGTCCCTTAACTAGTCTTTTGAACTTGGGTCCTAAAATGACATTTCTAAGTGGCAAAGCTCTCTGGGTGGTGTTTGTTTTCTGACAGGGAAAGTGGAAAAAGGGTAAAAGCCCAAGGTGTGAGCTAATGGATGGTTCAGAGCAAAACCAAGGTCCCCTTTAATTTTAAAAGACCCCCTCATGTTTTGTTAATTGCTCAAATAAACAGCTCTCTAGTACAGAGGGAGCTTCTTTTCTTCTCGGAATTCCCTGGAGAGAGGGGCAGGAAATTGGCTGGGACCAGCTCCCTTGCCTCCTCCAATGTTGATTTTTAATGATCTTTAAGACCCCCCGGAAGCCCCCTGCACAGAGAAAGAAACTGCACTATCTCTCCTTAGCAAGTAAATTCTCCTTGCTACCCAAAATTAAAATAGGCTTTCTTCTACGTCTTTTAATTGTGAGCATGAGTGCATTGTTTCATGGAGCCCTGTAGTTCAGGGATCCGTAGGGCTATCTGCAGTTATCCCTTTATTTTAGTAGAACAGTGACTGACACTTGGTCAGTTAGTTTCTTGGCTTTATATTGTTTGGCCACACACATCTAGCAGCAGAAACCCAAAGCAGAAAGCAGCTCCTCCTGTGCACAGAGGCCTGGAGAAGTATGTTTCTGCTGAGAAATTTCTGGGAGTATTGAAAGTATTAAAAGTAATTTAGGGCTTCCCTGGTGGCGCAGTGGTTGAGAGTCCGCCTGCCGATGCAGGGGACACGGGTTCGTGCCCCGGTCCGGGAAGATCCCACATGCCGCGGAGCGGCTGGGCCCGTGAGCCATGGCCGCTGAGCCTGCGCGTCCGGAGCCTGTGCTCCGCAACCGGAGAGGCCACAACAGTGAGAGGCCCGCGTACCGCAAAAAAAAAAAAAAAGTAATTCAGGAGTCTTCTCGGTTTAATTTCAATTTCTCAACCTAGCAGCAATATTAGTGTTTAGCAGCTATTTCTCTCCATAGAGTTTTGTCCCTTCTCCATTCCCCTTTTCCTTTTATCATTATTCTGAAACGGTTGGGGTCTAGTAGGGCTGGCCACGGACTAAGTAGGGTGAGGTGCTGCTGGCATACAATGGTTTCAGGTCTGCTAGGAGGTCCATCTTCCTCTCCACAAAGAAAACAGGCATCTTAAAGCACACTTACCACAGTGCCAGACACCCATTCAGTTGGATCTGTAAGAATTGAAATTCATTCAGTTGGATATTAAAGGTTTTTTCTCCTCGGGGTCTCATTGAAATGTACATACCTTTGGGCACGGTGTCCCTGAGCTGCATTTAGCACAGCAGAACACGAGTCATTGATGGGATGCTTCTGGTGGTCTGGCGACAGACAAGGAGAGCTGTTGTCAAGAACCATTTTGCCACATGGATAAGTTAACAAGTATATGAAAAAGGTGATAAACTTGTCTCACGTCTTTCCCATATTGTCTCTCTTGGGCAGGAGCAGGAAAGGGTGTTTGGGTGGGATGGAAGAATGGAGTGAGCCACAGAGGGAAAGAGTGTTGTCACAGTGCTTAGGATGACAGAGGCAGAGGACCCCGAGGTTTACTGGAAGCTTCTGGGTGGAGCGGGGCCTTCTGGACTCAGAAGACAGTTTGTCTCACTGTAATTAGATTGAACTGGGTGCACTGGATTAGGATACTTCTTAGGTTGAAATTCCTCGTTTTGAGACGAGATAGGAAGTGACCTTCTGTGTCATTGGAGAGGCTCACGTGGATGTCATTGGCATCTGTAGGTGTGTGTATTTTTCAAAAAGAAGACGTATGTTCAGGCCAGTTGTATTTCAGCCAGAGCATGCTGCCTTGATGGGCTGTTTAGAAAAGCACTTTGAGTAAAATGAGGTTATTTCTAGAATGCAAGGAGAGGCAATCACCTTGGTTTTACAACGGAGTCAAATTGGATTTACGAGATTTTCAGTAAGGTGAAGGTAACCTTTTCTGAAAGAGAGGGAAGGGGCTTAATTCAAGCAAAATAAAGGGCATGTAAACTGTATTTGGATAAGTTTTAAAATAAATTTAGTTTTCTTCTTAGTACATTCTTCCCTCCTACCCCTACAAATATTGAAACAACAAGAATTCAAAATGCCTATCGTCGAAGCCAAATGGAAGTCCAGTGTCATTTTGAATGTTAGAAACCCAGCAACAAAATGAAGAAAAAATTGAGTGTTGCATCTGAATTAGCATTTAAAGTGGCATGTTTATATAAAAACAGAATGGTGTAATATATCCTGAGAGTAAAGAGAGGATTTCAGACTGTGAAAGAATGTCAATTGCATTTGTATATTCATCGAATAGCCAGTTTGGTATTTGGTATGTATTTGCAGCATCCTGTATCACGCCTGCATTCATCTTCTGTGAGGGGGCTGAGGGAGGAGACCGGGGAGATAGAAGCAATGTAGGATTGATCTTCTCACCTTGGAAAATTATTAGGAAGACCTTAGTTTTGCTCCGTGGGAGGGAAAGTCGGGTCACCTAGGGAGGTTTATCAAAAAACGTGTGTGTGTGTGTGTGTGTGTGTGTGTGTGTATGTGCGCGCATTTCCAAACACACTTGGGAGCACAAATCAGAATCTGCGCATATGTGCGTTGGGGGCAGAGGCAGGGGGAGTAACGAGGCTTGTGGACTTTCAGCCCATTCTCAGGGTGAATCTGAAATGCCACCCCTAGATGAGAACTGCTGTTCTCAGGAGAGCTTCAGGGTGTGTTTAATGGCAAAGCGGGCTTCTGGATGTCCAAAGGCATGAGGGTAAATTCTCTATTTCATATTTCTCAGAATGACTTTATAGCAAGCCTGAGTCAGACAGGAATTTGGAGACTTTTTCAGTGAACATCTTTTCAGCAAGCCTTGTGGAGGGTGGCCCACTGCAGCAGGTGGGTGCCTGCACTTTCTCACTAAAAGCCACCCTCTAAGGTCTGTTATTCAGTAGGCATTTCAGAGCCACACGGCCTAGGTTCAATCTTACCTCTGCTGTTTAACCAGCCTGTGACCTTCAGAAGGTTACTTAACCTCTATGTGTCTCTGTTTCCTCATCCATAAAAGTATGTATGCAGGGCTTCCCTGGTGGCGCAGCGGTTGAGAGTCCGTCTGCCGATGCAGGCGACACGGGTTCATGCCCCGGTCCGGGAAGATCCCACATGCTGCAGAGCGGCTGGGCCTGTGAGCCATGGCCGCTGAGCCTGCGCATCCAGAGCCTGTGCTCGCAACCGGAGAGGCCACAACAGTGAGAGGCCCGCGTACTGGAAAAAAAAAAAAAAAAAGTATGTATGCTATTCTATCCTGGAATGTTTTGAGGATTAAATTAGTTAATATCTGTAAAATGTTTATAACCGTGCCTGGCATGCAGTAAGCTCTATGTAAGTATTTTATTAAATAAAACACAATGGGAATTAAGGCCCCCCTCCGACTTATTTTTGTCCGATAGCGTTAGGCAAAAGATTGCCAGTAGGCTGAGGAAGCTCCCTTAAAGCCAGATTATTTGAGTAGCATTTTCTGGGGTGGGGGGACAACTTTGTTTACCAGCCCTTCCATCAGGGGAGAGGTGTTACATAGGGTGGCTGACCCCCGTATCCTTGGGTAGATCTTTCCTGTGTCCCTCCACAGTCAACACTGGTATCGGGAGGTTTCTAGGTGTGTGAGGGAGACAGACCCCACACATGTTGTGTATCATGAAGCTGAGAGGGAACTCCCTGTGCTCAGTGGCCCCTCTTCTAGAATAATCCATCACTAGAAAACTGCCCATCCTTCTCAACATAGTATATAGGTTACTTCTTGAAACTGTGTTTTGAGACAGACAGGTATTGAGGAAAATGAAGTGGGATATTATAGATGTCCACTTAGAAAAGTTTAATCCTGGGATTTCAGAGCTGGAAGAAACCTTAACAGAAAACTAATTTTAAATACCTTTGTTTGGTAAGTGAAGAACCAACAGCTGCAGAGGACTTGAGATTTGCTTGTGCCCAGACTGTTTCTTCACTGTGAACTGTGGCCACAGTTTAGGGGTCCCACCCACCAGCGAATGGAAAGCAAATTTTCCTTCTTCAGGGCAATACATTTGAGTTAGAAAAAGATAATGAGCAAGGGTGTGGTAGCGTTTTGTTCTCTAAAGACATGAATTACAGCATCGACATCCACAGTATGGGTCATGTAAAGGGTAGACCTCACAGAGTACACTTGACTTCACCCCGCTCGTCATGGTTTCTTTGAACATTTTGGAAAGCATGGCCTCAAACTCTTCTTAAGAGTTTACACTTAAAACTGCAACCAGAGGGAAAACCTTGTCACATACCAGCACCACCAGGATACTGAGTTTACTCAGACTTGTAATGAGACTAGTGATGGCTGCACTGGTGGGTATGGCAGTCCCCACTGTGGTAACTGGCAGTCCCCAAAGGAGTCCATCGCCCAGTGAGACATGTGAGCAGGGCAGCTGAATTCTGTATTGTTCTCCTGACCCTGTTGTATAGTAAGTCGGGCTCTCTGAGGGGAACCGTCGAGGTGGGTTGTGGCTAGAAGATTTTGCCTATGTCTTGGTGTTCCTCCTTAGAATCTCTACTTTTTCCTCTGCCATTCTGACTCCTGAGAATTAGAATCCCCACTCTTTGACTCTTTGTGGCAGCTGACTGTCAAACGTAAGTGACTGGGGGGAAAATATCCTAGGGTTTCCTTCTCTGTTTTTCGGCAGTAGAGGCCTCAACTTCTAAGAATTCTGGCATGTCATTTCTTTCATCTGAATACACATGCCTTGTCTTTGAACATGTTGTTATATAAAGTCACCTCTTTTGGGATGAAGACGAGGATTAGGGCTTTTCCATGCTTCTGTGTTGGAACGTAAGACGTGCCCATAGAACATGCCAGCGCCCTACACCTCTCTTCCCAGTGGCCTCTGGACTCTGCTTCACCTCAGACATCGCCCGGGTATCTTTTGACTCATAGCACAAGGAAATTGTATGCAGATAGTTCCGTAAATACAATTGCATGAGAAGAAAATGCTTTATTAAGTATATTCTATGGGGCTTCCCTGGTGGCGCAGTGGTTAAGAGTCCACCTACCGATGCAGGGGACACGGGTTCGTGCCCCGGTCTGGGAAGATCCCACGTGCCGTGGCCATGGCCGCTGAGCCTGTGCGTCCGTAGTCTGTGCTCCGCGGCGGGAGAGGCCACAGCAGTGAGAGGCCCGCGTACCGCAAAAAAAAAAAAAAAAGAAAAAAAAAAGTATATTCTATGAATTTTATCGGCATGTGGAAAAGGGTGCCTAGCATGGAAGGGTAAATTAAAAAATTTTTTTTAAGAATGAAAATTCTAATGATAATAAATTTAAATAGGCATAATATATCAAGGGGAAGAATTTTTAAATGCCCCTTTTCTAGAACTATAAAGTAATCTTTCAAGAAATATTTGCCTATTTTGTAGATGCTTAGGTGAAATTATTCTTCCCTATTAGAAAATATTAATTTGGTCTAGGCGTGCTTTTCATTGTGCAGGAAGAATGATTTCTAACTTTTGTCGTGTCCTAGAGATCAGCGAGATTAACTTCGTGGTGACATTAGCCCTGGTTGCTGAGCTCCTACTAAACCCCGATTTTCCAATGCTGATTCTACTGTTATTGGTGGTGGAGGTGTGTGCTTTTACTTAGGAAGGTCGGCTTTGAGGCAGAGGTTGTCTTTTGGATTTATTTGTATTTTTCAAAAACCGAGGAGGGCATTTTCTTGGAGAAGTTGGCACCCTCTGACATCCCTGTGTCACTGCTGTGGAACAAATGATGTTTACTGCAGGGGCAGTGGGGGATGTCCCCCTGGGCTGGCAGTGGGTCCAAGGGAGGGAGTGGTCTGCTTTCCCGGGCTTCCCTTGGCCTCTCGGCTGAGAGGATTTGCTCTGCACGGGGCGTATGAGTGAGTTCACCAGGGGTTTGGTATTTCAGGGTGTAAAGAATAGTGTTTAGTATCTTAACAAATCAAGAATCAATTACCTGGGAGAATAAGCAGAAGGTTTTTTAATGTCTATGATAAATTAGTTTAAACTCTAAAACCAGTCCTTGTGGATTAAGGAAGCCCTTGGAAGCCGTGGAGTATATTTTTAAAATGCACTTGACATCATACACGGAAATGAAATTAATAGATCAGTACATGGTTTCATGTCTTAGGGGGAACAACGGTGGCTTTTTTTAGCTGGGATTCTAAGGTGTTACCAATTTGTATGTAAATGCAGTTGATTCTGGTAGAATCATGGGGAAAAATAATGTCATCAAACATCTGTTAAAAAGCATGTTACTTATTTATTATCTCTGAGATTTCAGGCCACTTGGCTCTATTCTAATTTTCTTTTTGCTGGAAGATGTTGGTTGGACACATCCTTAAGACCACAGCAGGGGGTGGTGATGGTGGTGGTTATATGGGGAGACACTTAAAAGGAGAATTAAAGCAAACATAGTTCACATTGGTACTTCTCAAGGCTCTGTGTAGTCTCTTCCCACCCATGGACCTTTTATCTACTGTTTAACATCCCCTAGGCTGTATTATGTTAAGTACCCAGGAATTGTGAATTCTATTTGTATTAAACCACAAAAGAAATTAAAACAACAAAACCACTTCCTCTTATGAAATCCCATGTATAGCATGAACCAATTTAGGGTGTCCCAACAGCAGCATAACCCTACATGGTCTAACAGTTAATGTTTTCCCCAACAGCTAACAGTGCTCCTCTCTCCCCTTTAGAAAAAAAAAGAAAAAGAAAAAGCTTGATTGACCTATAATTGGCATACCATAAATTGCACTTAAAATACACAGTATCATAAATTGACATATATGTATATTCACACCTGTGAAACAGACTCCATAGCGAAGGTATTGAAATATCCATCTCCTCCAGAAGTTTCCTCTTACCGATTTGTAATTGCTACCTCCTCCCAGCCCTCACATGCCCAATCAGACAGGTACTAATATTTTCCAACCCTAAAGATTAGTTTGCATTTCCTAAAATTTTAAATGAATGGAACAATACCGTTCATACCCTTTTTTGTCTGGTTTATTTCACTTGGCATAATTCAGCTCTATGGTAGCGTATGTTAATAGTTCCTTACTTTTCTTTCTAAGTAATATCCTATTGGTGGATACACCATAGTTTGATTTTCCATCCACTTAGTGATGAACATTTTGGTTGCTTATAGTTTGGGGCCATCATAAATAAAGCTGTTATACATGACTGGTAAGTTTTCTACCAGCTTGTGGCTTGTGTTTTCAATCTCTTTACAGCATCTATTAAAGAGCAAAAGTTTTTAGTTTTGATGGAGTATAAATAATCAATTTGTTCTGTAAGTGCTCATGGTTTTGGCGTTGCATCTAAGCCATCTTTGCCTGACTCAGGGTCACAAAAGTTTTCTCCTTTTTCTTTCCATAAGATTTATAATTTTAGATTTAAAATTTTAGATTTTTACATCTATGATCTATTTTGAGTTAATTTTGTATATGAGTAAAATATGGATCGAAGTTTATGTTCTTGCGTACAGGTATCTAATTGTTCCAGCACCGTTTGTTGAACAGACTGTCCTTTCTCTGCTGAATCTCTTTGTAGTTTTGATGAAAATTGTTTGTCCATATATGGGTGTCTATCTGCAGACTTTCTATTCTGGATCATGGCCTGTTTGTTTTATATCAGTACCCCACTGATTTGGTTATTGTAGCTTTATAATAAGTTCAGATATCAGATAGTGTTAATCTTCCAACTTTGTTCTTTTTTTTTTTTTTTTCAAAATTGTTTGGACTATTCTAGGTTCTTTAATTTTGGAATCAGTTTGTCAATTTCCATCCAAAAAAGCCTGTTGAGATTTTTATTGGAATTGCATTAAATCTGTCAATCAATCTGAGAAGCTATGAAGAATTTTCCAGTGGTTATAACCTATCTTTGGTCTTAGGGATGAATTAGGGAGAATAATGTGTGAGTTGATACAATGTGGAGAGAGTGGGGTGGAATTGTCCCCCACGATATACTGATGGAGGAGGTGGCTGACCCAGCGGGGGAAGGCTGAATTGAGGAATGAGTGACCACAAATGAGAAAATATCCCCTCAGAGAAGCTCAAAGAAATGGTTGGGTGGGTGATTCAGGGAGCAGGTCAGGTAATGATGTCAAGCTGAAGTCAGAGGGGACTAGCTACATTTCTTCCGGAAAGAAGACCTGCAGTGGAGAGCTCGGGCTCAGCATAAGCGGGGATTAGAGGAGGAAGAGCATGGCCAGACAAGGGTCACGTATTCATGTCTAGTCGAGGAGAAGGCCATAATGCCTGGAAAGATTGTGATGCAGGGGACACTTGCAGGGTGGGGGGAGCGGGGGGAGGCCATAATGTGGTAAAACAATGAAGGTCAGTTCTACATTAGAACTAATTATTGGTCTAGAACAGTGGTTCTCAACCAGAGGTGATTTTGTCCCCTAAGGAGACATTTGACAGTGTCTAGAGACAGTTTTGATTGTCACAACTACTTGGGGTGGGGGTGGGATTTCTCCTATCATTTAGTGGGTAGAGAGAGGCCAGGGATGCTGCTAGCCATCCTACAGTGTACAGGAAACCACACACCACCACCCCCTAACAAAGACTTATCTGCCCAATATGGTAATAGTGCCAAAGGTGGGACACGCTGGTCTAGAAAGGGAGGGTCAGCAAAGAGGGTGGAATGAGAGTGGAGCTAATTGATTGCTCTGACGCCTTATGTCTGTATTGTCTTAAGGAGAAATGCTCTGAGTTGTAACCATGCAAAGTTACCCTGCATGATCAGGAATTCGTCTTTGGAAATCTTCTCTGGGCATGTTTTCAGAAGCTGCCTAAAGGTGTTATCAAGTAAGGCTAGTTTAACAAAAGCATGCCTTGACTGCAAATGAAGAAATATTGAACATTTGAGTTATTTCGCTTAAGAAGGAAGTATTTGTTTAGTCCATAGATGAGTTTATCAACTGGAATACATTTGATTGCAAGTAATAGAAAACCTAACTCAAAGTGGCTGAAAAAAATAAAGGAAATTTACCAGCTAATGTAACTAAGAAGTCCATGCTTCTTGCAAGGGTTGATTCAGAGGTTCAGTGTTGACACAAGGACCCAGTCTCTCCCTCATCCCAGGGCAGGCTTCCTTCCTAGCTCATAGATGGCTGCCAGCAGTTTTCATGGTTACTGTGACTACTAGAAAATTTAAAATTGTGTGACTCCAAATTGTATTTCTGGTGGACAGAACTGGCTTAGACCATTCAGGAATTTCTGGGAATGGGGTGGAGTCAACCCCACCCAAACCACATGGCTGATACACATATGGGAGAGAGACAGAATGGATATTGGGCAAGCCATCAAAAATGAACACTGCAGTGGGGGGCTTCCCTGGTGGTGCAGTGGTTGAGAGTCCGCCTGCCGATGCAGGGGACACGGGTTCGTGCCCCGGTCCGGGAAGATCCCACATGCCGCGGAGCGGCTGGGCCCATGAACCATGGCCGCTGAGCCTGCGCGTCCGGAGCCTGTGCTGCGCAACGGGAGAGGCCACAACAGTGAGAGGCCCGCGTACCGCAAAAAAAAAAAAAGAAAAAAAAAGAACACTGCAGTGACTGGCATAAGCAAAGAAGGGAATATTTATTTAATGGCTACTATTTTACTACAGGTGAATGTCTGGAAGTCCTTCTGCTCTACTACCACTAATAAAAGCTAATATTTTTTTCTTAAATGTATTCTGAAAGTTGTAAAATTGATATAGTGTTCATAGTAACTAGTGAAACAGCACAGAGAGACACTAGGAGGAAGTAAATAATCCCCATCCCTTCCATTCCCTGTTCCCACTCCCAATCCTGGGTGGCCATTGTTAGCCTGGTCTGTGTTCTTCCATTCCTTACTCCATGTACATGTGAGTGTCTGCATGTCCATTGTTTTCTTCTGGTGGTTGTTGCCGTTCTCATAATGGAAGTATAGCTCTTCAATTTGCTTTTCTCACCTTATCAGCCTTCCAAGTCACTATGTACAGATTTCTCTCATTCTTTTTAATAATACATAATATTCTATATTATAGATATTCCACATTTCATTTAAACATTTCCTCATTAATGGGCAGTCATGTTATTCCCAGTCCCCCCTCTTCCTCTGCCCCACAACAAACAATGCTGCAGTAAACATCTTTGTACCTATGTCCTTACATACTGGTCCTTTTTTTTTCCCTATAGGATAGATTCCCAGAAGTGGAATTGCTTGGTCAAACGGTATGTGTATTTTTAATTTTAATATATATTTCTAAATTCTTTCCCCCAAAGGAATAGCAAATCACGTTTGCACATAAGAATGCCCATTTCCTGCATTCTCACCAGCATTGGATGCCACTGTTTATTTTAATTCTTGCCAATCTTATTATCTCTGATCATTAATTTACATTTTCTTCACTGACTGCCTCTGATGTTAAATATATTTTCATATGTTTATTGTTCATTTGAATTTCCCTTTTCTTCATTTCCTATTTATTTTCACTGCCCATTTTTCTACTTGGTGGTGTTTTCCCGTCACAGTTTCTGGGAGGTATTTATTGTGTTTTATCGTTACATATGTGCAAATATAGCTTTATTGTTCTTTATAGTTCTTGTCTCTGTGTATGATGTCTTTTACCAAAAGAAAATCCTTACTTATTATTATGTTTTGTAACTATTTATGTCTGTCTTTTTCTTTATTGCTTCTATTATCTGTTTTGCTTAGGATGGTATTGTCCATCCCGTGGTCATACAAGTATTCTTGTAAATATTCTTCCCCATTTTTAAAAGCATTGAGATCTTACTCCAGTTTTAAGTTTTGTACATGATATGAGGTAGGATTCTATCTTTCTTTTTTCTCCCCCTAGATAACCAGTTACTTAAGTCCTAGTTACTATGAGAAACTTTATTTTTCAAGGGATTGAAATGTTACCCTTGTCACATATAAAGATGCCATACACATTTGTATCTATTTCTGGCCTGTCTGTTCTGATCTCTGTCTATTTCTGTGCCAACACCATTTTGTTTTGAATGCAGTGGCTTTCTAGTGAGTTGTAATGTCTGGTAAGTTCTCCCTCACTGGTCTGCTTTTCACACTTTTCATAGGTGTTTTTAGCCATTTATTTTTTGTTTCATATTGATCTGATTAACTTAAATTTTAAAAGTTAAAGATGCAGAGTTTTATCTTAAATATTTTGAATATAATATACAATAATACATGTAAATAAAGCCAAAAAATTATTTCTCAGTTTGGGGATCTCTTTACTTGATGTTACTAATTGGAAAATATTTATTGATTACCTAAAGGTTTTTCTATGAATTTTAATTCTTTAAATGTGACTTTACTTTGTGATGATTGTACAGTTACCCTAAGGTGTGAAAATGGGGATGCAGGCATGACATTTTTTTTTTTTTGGCATGACATATTTTAATCTGTCTAAAAATTAGATTGTAATAAAGCTAAAGTGAGCTTATAAATAATTTGTATTTCTGCTTATGTAACGAACTATAAAGTATACCCATACCTGGATTGGTTGAGGGGTGTGTAAATATGATAATGTGAACAAAGAACTGTAACTGAAGTGCATAATAAACTATGTGTTTTGCAATCTTTTATGATTTGGTTTTTCTAAAATTTAAATGTTGACTTAAGAAATTGTCACATTTGGAATTTGAGGTAAAGTTGTCTAATACTTTATGTTTTTGACAATTCTTAACATTAAGTTTATATTAATGTGATATTAACTTAATTGTTTTCCCTGACATTCTTAATAGCTTTTTTGGAAACTTTAGTTATAGTATTAAGGTAATAAATACCTTTACATTTCTCTAAAGGCATTTGAAATATTGGAGCTAAACTCTAAAACTGTTTGTGATTTAAAATAATGGTAATATTGTCTCACAAATGAACATATATGCATTTACACGTGAGGTCTGTATTTTGCTTATGAAAGTAAAGGGACATCCCCATGTAGGTTCTACCCATGTTTACTTGGTTAATTAGAAAAAAAGCCATTAATTTGTTCTATAGCCAAAAAGGAAATGGTGAAATAATATATTGTGATTATTATTGAGTGATATACTTGAAAAATATAATTATGTTTTTAAAAATGAGTCAATCATGTTTTATCAAAGGTTGACACATGATATAAACTGTACTACATAAAAGGCATATCACATTTCTCATGTTTCCTAATAAGCTGTATTTTGACCAACTCAAATTGTGTTTCCTGCACTTAAGTTTTAATCATCATCAAAATAGGCAAAGATGGTAACATAAGCATCTTTTTATATTTATCAAATATTATATGATATCACTGACATGTGGAATCTAAACAATAACACAAATGAACTTACTTACAATTACAAAACAGAAATAGACTCACAGGCATAGAAAACAAAATTATGGTTACCAAAGGGGAAGGGGGGCAGGGATAAAGTAGGAGTGTGGGATTAACAGATATACACTACAATATATAAATTAACAAAAATTTCCTGTATAGCACAGGGAACATAACTGGCTGCTACAGTTGGGATAAGGGAACATTTTGTTGGTTTCAAAACAGTTCTTTTTGGTTTTTGGTTGGTTTTGTTTTGTTTTGCTAAAGAGAAGGGATGCTTTCAGTAGTGTGTGGCGCTATAAAGAGATGAACAGAACGGAAGGAACTTCTGCTGGCCAATAGTGGAAATTTAAGTGACAGAGGAAATGCTAATTATGAGCCTTTGAACAAGCTTATAATTACCATTAAGCTTATTGAATATATCTTGCAATAACCTATAATGGAAAGGAATCTGAAAAAGAATTTATGTATATGTTTACATATATATGCATATATATATATATAAACGGAATCACTTTGCTGTACACCTGAAACTAACACAATATTGTAAATCAACTATAATTTTTAAAAAAAGATATAGAGTATATTTTAAATATAATTCTGCGTGTGTGTAAATTCTGTATTGTTAATTTTAAAGTTGTTTTTAAGTATATGTAGGCTATCACAGGAACTTAAAATCAGAGTAAGTAAACAACAAATAAGGATATCATAAGATTAATAATAAAGGAATGTTTCTTTTATAATATGCCAAATATTTAAGCCTTTAATTTGCTCCAGGGTCTGCCCAAGCTTAGACTCTGGAAGATAGAATTGTTTAAATTAGAATGGAGAACTTCTCCTTTTTCGTAAAACAAACATAACCATTTGTGACCAGGGGTTGGAGTGGCTATAGTAGAGTCCACAGGCAATAAACAGAGTTTTTTGTTTTTGAAGCTAGAAGAACTCTAGTTGCCCCAAGTGTGCCATCATAGCCAAAAAGTCACTGTGATTTCAAGGACTTGAAGTGATAAACTGGGGAAATATAAGCGCTAGAATAATTAAAATAGTGTTCACGGGACTTAAGGAATGAGGAAGGAAATGCCCCACAACCGAAGCATTGGGTAAAAATAATCATATGTGTGGATTTAAGTGAATCAACTAAAGTTATGTTCAGCCTCTCCACCTTACGTGAAGATACTAAGCAAGTCATGGTATTACTGTGATGGCCAAAGAACAATGATGTACCTCCAAAAATATTTCAGGTATTATGTTCAAAGCAATATTCCTTAGGGCCAGAACCCACCTTAATTCATAGGTGTTCTTAATCTAGATCAAACTGAAGTGAAATAACCTTATGTGACATTGTACTTTTAAAAGACGAAAAAAGTCTTACAACTAAAAATTAAAACTGAATCAAGGTAAATATTTTGCACACATTCATTATCAATTTAAGATTTGTAAATGTTACACATGGCCACAGTAAAATGTAACTTCACTTAATACTGTTCTAATTTAATACGATTCTCTTGTTCTTGTTAAAATGTTACCCTTGTTAAATACTACCTTCCTATGAGTGATACTATCTTAAATTGTCTCAAAATACAATATCACCAGTTTCCTATCTTTATTTTGCCTTAATTCACTGTTAGAATATGTTAAGCCTCCAACATGTAAGAGGTGGAACAAAATATTGCTGCAGCAGATCAAATGCAAGCATGAGACTTCTATATTGCTTCGCCTTGAACGGGTCTGTTGCAAGTAAGGTGTTTTATCACCAGAGAAGATAAGGTTCCTTTGGGATGAAGACCCACCCTGTCCCTGGGCTCACTGCAGAAATTATAAATCAACTGTAATTGTGACCTAGGCACTTGTCCTTTCTGCTGTCAGGTCTTCTGGCCATTAAGAAATGTGTTGAGACTGCTCCATTTATTTGCATGAAGCGTTGGATCAGTAGTCAGTGACCCTCATTCCTCAAAAGAGAAATAACTGCTTCTTTTGAGAAACCTATTGTGAGCTGGTGACATGAACCTCCAGCTGCATTTAGCTTCCAGGTTGGTTATGTCAGAGGATAACTTTTTAAAATGGTACATTAAATCTGGGTGCTAGTTATTAATCCCCGTAGTATTTTTATACATCTAAATGTTGATGTGTCAGTCTCCTAGAGTTTTGTAGTTTCTGCTAGCATTTAAATTCTGATGAATGAAATAACTTTGTAAAAAAAAAAAAAAGAAAAAAAGAAAGAAAAAAATAAAATACGATTGGTCCCTTCTCCCAGTATTGGATTTGTTAAAAGCCAGCTCACTGTCTCTTAAAAAGGGATAGGACTATTGAAATGTATGAATAGAAAACTTCAAAAGTGAACCTGTCAAAGCAATAGAAAGTAAAGATATTTTAAATACAATTGCAGTTGTATTCAGTAGTGAGAAAAAAAGTCAAAGCATTTCTCCTTAATGCCAAACTGAGGTGTGGAACATTTTGTGAGAATGAGTAGAATATTCATAGGAAGGTGGGCACCTCAGCGTTCTCCAATTTAGGACGGCTCATGTCTGCCAACCTCCCATTTATCTGACCAGGTTTCCACTAGCTCTGTTGAGACCCCTTCATTTTCATCTTCTTAGACACCCCGCCATGGAGCATAAGATCACATTTGTAGGGACACTGTGACTGAACAAACACTTTATTTTACATGGTGCTTTCAGAAGAATTCTTTTATGTCCTAGATGGCTAGGCTCCTTGGATGTCTGAACAATGAAGAATCGGAGCAAGAAATTTCTACACCAGAACCCTGGGAGCTTAACACACTTTGAAGTGGATTTCTCTCCTTTCTGGGGCCGCAGTAAAAAGTGAGGGTTTTTCATAGTCCTTGCATTGATGTCTGCAAAGCCAGATGGCTTTGTAAAATGAGCCCCAAAGCAGTATAACTGATTAAAAGAAATGCCAGGTAGTTGAAGGCTTTCCTACCCATTGTGAGCCTGGCAGAAAGAATTGTCCTCTTGGGTTCCATTAATATTGGGGAATCGCACTCTCCGTCTTTAGGGGCCAGCCAGTGACAATCGAGACAGGTGTTGGCAGCCGGAGCCTTCAAAATGAAGGCTGAAAATAATCTCTCGAGCCAGCCACTGGGAGGACTGCCTCCAAAAGAAATGACGCTGGCCAGTGAGGGAAGTAGGTGCTTGAGGGTTGTAGGTACTTTCAAAGGTTGTGGCTCACGTATTTCAAGTTATCCTCTCATTCTTGGCTTCTTCTGGTTGTGTTCCTAGAACTGCATCCTCCTGAGAGCCCCAAAGCTTCCATCGCCTCACACCTGGGGGCGACTCCCACTCATCTGTCTTCTCTGTAGAGTGTAAATGACTCTGTTGAGGATGCCCAAGCTCTTGCTTTTTTTGTTGCCCATATAGAAATCATTCTGCCCGTGTTTGTAACCCAGACCACTGACCTTAACCTAAGAACACAGTCATATATTTCAAGTTGCTTGCAGCAGGGGGAGGGGGATGCTGATGAAACTTGGCCTTGCAGGCAGAGGAATTCATAGACGTAACAAATTGTTCTCTGGCTTCATAACCTACCACTTGATTATTGGGAAATGGGGTTCCGAGCAGAAGGAAGGAAAAGCGCATCTTAAGATAAGCCTTAAAAGCCTGTCGTAAAAGAGGTAGCTGGCCCTGAGTTCAGTTGTGTTTCTATCATCAGGAAATACTTTACTCCTGCAGTGTAAGTCATATGAAAGAGATTTAAAAACCTAGCCACCTTGCTCTCCATTTTTTACCTGTTACCATGTCCTTTCATTTACTCATCACACTTGGTGCTGATCTGCTCACAGAGTAGCAGTAGTGGAGAACCAGGGACCTGTGTTCCACTGAAATAGCTCATTTCAGAAGAGTTTGTACGTTCTGACCTCTCTGAACCTATATGGATCCTTTCAAAGAGGGAAATAATTCAGTCTAGGAGGCATTTCCGAGACTTGTTGTTGGAGAATGAACTGATGATATGTGGTCTATTATTGTGGTCTATTTTTTGAGTAATAATGTAGGATTTATAGTATCTTATTAAGTTAGGGCTAATTGACCTTTGTAGAAAATAATAATTTAAGCAATACTTCTATCAATCACACAGGGAATCATTGTGGAAGAACTAGTAAACACAGGAAAAAATGCATTCAAAATTTCCCTATATCTTATCACTTAGAGAAAAGACACTTTAAAAAAGCAGAGCATTTAGCTTTCACTTGTGTCTTTTGATGCATTAAATAATTTTTCCTTCGGGTATTTTCAGTATTGTAGCCTTGTAGCATTTAAGAAATGGGGTAGCATTTTATTTTACTGTGAGAATTCTTAGATCATAAAGCACTGATCATTTTTCCTGATTATTTCCATTGTAGAAAAATAGAGAAGTATGAAGAGGAAAAGTTCTCATCCAGAATCTCACCTTGTAGAGAGAGTCCCCATCAGCATTTTAGTGTATTTTAGGCTTTCTTCTAAATCCTCATTCTTTGATGCTTATTGATTCTTGGAGTCCATTTTCTTTCCAGCTAGGAAGTATTTCTGGAGCAGACCAGTCATATGTGAGCTGAGTGCCCTGCTTGCCCACAAAATTCGCTGTGTCTTCCAACAGAAACAGCCAGGAGAACTAAGTGCTGGGCTGTTTCTAATGGTCATGTATCATTGTTTAGGTTCCTGACCCACTTCCTTACTTCCAGTAATTCGTCTTATAAAATTCCAAATATGAACGTTTTTTCTACAGCTGTTGGCGATATTTGTTTAGGTTCAGAAAAGTTCTTACCTTTTATGTGTGGGAAATCACTCTGAACAGCACATTTTCATAGGTTCCACTAGTCAACAAAGAGACGCTATATTCGTTTAGGGAATAGAACAGATTTTCTTTGCTTGGCTTTAACACTTGGGGTTTTATAAGATTTCCTCAGAAACCAGCACTGTGGCCATTCTTATCCAAGTTGTGATTTGTAGAGTGATTTATTGATCAGGGAGGGTTTCCCAGAGCTCCTCAGAATATGGCATTAGTGTAACTTTGCACATGCTGTCCTGCTGGGGTAGAGGTTCCCTAGGGCCAGGGAGTTTTGTTCCCTGCTATATCCTCCATGCCTAGAACGATGCCTGGCATGTAACAGTTGTTTCATAAATATTTTTATGTGTGTTTCAAAATCATGTACCTCCCTTACTGTTTAATACTCATGGACTAACCCATTAGTTAGTTGACTAAGCAGTTATTGTATTCCTACATTAAGTTGTTCCAACTTCCAATAAGAATATGCTGGGCTCCAAATATGGTGGTAGATGTTGGGTCCTCCACTTAATGTATTTGAGTCTAGTGCAATTTTATTTTATTGTTTGCATTTGTCTTTTATGAAAACAGGTAAGAGTGATGGATTCATTAGTGATAAATGTTTTCATGTTTTTCCAGTTCTCTGTATAAAGGAGTGCAATTGTTCTTCTCCTAAATTCTAATTTGTTTGTTTCGGTTTGTTAGAGAATTTTGAGTGTAGGTGAAACAGGCTTCCATTTACCAATTCGAATTGAGGAGTGCCAGAAATAGATAACTATTCAAAGTGTACTTCCTCTTGGTCTGGCTTGAATTCCCTATATCACAGCTTTATTGAGGGGAGAGGGGAGGTAATGCAGTAAATAAAATAGATATTTGTTGGCAGGAATCAGATTAAGCTATTGACAGTTGTGATCCCCATGGTTTGAGTACATTTGTCTGATAATTAGTCTTTTTCTAGATGAGGGAAAGAAAGCAAAGAGACAGTTTAAAAAAAAAAAAAAAGAAGTAACCGGTGGGACTGTGACCAAGGAGCCCTCTGATTTTAGGAGGGTTGTTTTTGTAGTAAAAGTATAAAGGCTTGCATGAGAATAAGAAACACCAAATTCATGTTGGTGGTTACCTCTGGGAAGAGAGAGGGGAACTGAGATCAAGAAGGGGTGCTGGGGGTTTCAGTGGTGTTTGATTTATCAAGTTGATTAGGTGATATTCAGGTGATGTAGATGTTCATTCTGTTATTCCCTTCATAGATTTTTTTTATTAAAAACAGTAAAAGATAGAGAGTGGCTATGCATAGAAGGGAGATTTCCCCCAGGTCACTTGTATCACTGAAAGATTTAGCTTTCTTCACGGCTTTTTCAGCCCCTGCCATTCCCAGCGTCTTCCAGACAGATCCTGTGGTGAAAAGGCCAGGAGAGGGAAAGAAAAGACAGGTGTTACGGAAGCAGAGAAACGTGTTTGAGAGATCTTGACAAGCAGAGTAGGCTGAGATGGTTGAATCCTCAGAAGTGAGTGACTGCAGTGCCTCTTGCTGCTTGATCCTTTCCCCTCACTCTGCTTTGGCTCAGACCGTTGTTTCTACATTAAGCCAGAGGCAGCTGCGTCTCCAGGCAGTTCTGTCATGGGCACAGACTTTGAAACACAGGTCCTCTGTTTAGCAGCGCCTGACTTCACATTATCTTGCATAGTGGT
Source organism: Neophocaena asiaeorientalis asiaeorientalis (assembly GCF_003031525.2). Taxonomy (NCBI): domain Eukaryota; kingdom Metazoa; phylum Chordata; class Mammalia; order Artiodactyla; family Phocoenidae; genus Neophocaena; species Neophocaena asiaeorientalis. The sequence goes on along the minus strand of NW_020173964.1, from coordinate 1,770,244 downwards.
GAATGATCCTTGTTGGGAGTGGGGAGACCCTATTAGTGGGGGGAATACTCACTCTTACCCCAGCCGTCAGTGAGTATTCCTGGAACCCGCAGGGCTGGAGCCCCAAGTATGTAAGTGACGGTGGCTGAAAACTAAGGCCTTGAGAGGCCACTTGAGGCCCACACAGGAGGTGGATGCTTGAGAGAAAGGAAGCATTGTGCCTGGGCCAGCAAGGTGGGTGAAGGTGCTTCAGCCACGCCACATAATGAGTCTGCTAAGGCTGCCCTAACGAAGTGCCACAAACTGGGTGGCTTAAACAACAGAAACTTTTAGTTGCGGAAGCTAGGAGTCCCAGGTCAAGGCGTTGACAGGGTTGGTTTTTCATGAGAGCTGTGAGGGAGAATCCGTCCCAGGCCTTTGTCCTAGCTTCTAGTGGTTTCTGATGCTTTAGCGCTCCTTGGCTTGTACATGCATGGCTCCCATCTCTGCCTGAACCCTCACATTGGCACTTCCCCCCTGTGCGCATGACTTCCTGTGTCCCGATTCTATAAGGACACAGTCACATTGAATTAGAACCCTCCCTAATGACCTCATCTTAACTGGATCGTCGGCAAAGATTCTATTTCCAAATCAGGTCATATTCAGAGGGGCTGGTGGTTAGGACTTCAGCATCTTTGGGGGGACACAGTTTAATGCATAGTGCCCCTCCATTCTCATCCTCACTGCTCACATCTGGAAGGTGGATTCTACCTGTCATCTTAAGCTTGTTGTGGCCTGTGCAATGTCTCCTCGTTTTCTCACTAATTCCTCTGAATGGGCTCCATAGCCCTGCTGCTAGAGAGAAGGGACTGTGGAAAAACACAAGGATAAGACAAGTTACTTGTGAGGGAGAGAGCAATTGAAAGGAGCATTTGCCAGAGAACAAAGCCAGGAAGAAGTAGGAGTTGCTCCTTGCTACTGTTTTCTTTTTCCTTCTATTCAGGCTTTTATTTTCTTTTATTTGCCCTTTTATTTATTCAAAGTCTGCACTTGGTTAAAATAAATTTCACCAAAACACTGTGTTGGGTTTTCAAAGTATTACTTAGTAGTTCTTTTTTTTTTCTTTTTTTCATACTGAAATTTTTGTTATGATTTTTTTTTTTTTACATCTTTATTGGAGTATAATTGCTTTACAATGGTGTGTTAGTTTCTGCTTTATAACAAAGTGACTCAGCTATACATATACATATGTTCCCATATCTCTTCCTTCTTGCATCTCCCTCCCTCCCACCCTCCTTATCCCACCCCTCCAGACGGTCACAAAGCACCTAGCCGATCTCCCTGTGCCATGCGGCTGCTTCCCACTAGCTATCTACCTTACGTTTGGTAGTGTATATATGTCCATGCCTCTCTCTT
>NW_020173964.1:1765823-1768755 GCF_003031525.2 Neophocaena asiaeorientalis asiaeorientalis | reverse complement strand
AAAAGGGAGAAAAAGTAGAAAGAAAGAATTAGTAGAAGTAGAAAGAAAGAAAGAGAGAGAGAGATAGAGGGGGAGGGGGAGAGAGAGAAAGAGAGAAAGAAAGAAAGAAAGAAAGGAAGGAAGAGCGAAATAGAGAAAGAAAGGAGGGAGGAAGGAAGGAAAGAAGGAGGGAAGGAAGGGAAAAAAAGAAAGAAGATAAAGTAAAATAAAATAAAGATAAAATATAATAAAGTTATTAAAATAAAAAATAATTATTAAAAAATAAAAATTAAAAAATACAACCAAAAACGGACGGATAGAACCCTAGGACAAATGGTAGAAGCAAAGCTATACAGACAAAATCTCATACAGAAGCATACACATACACACTCACAAAAAGAGGAAAAGGGGAAAAAATCATAAATCTTGCTCTCAAAGTTCACCTCCTCAATTTGGGATTACTTAGTGGTTCTTTTGCAACCAGTAAACATATCTCTTCATAATTATTTCTAATCTTGTAGTTTCATCCTTCAATTCTCATATAAAAGTGAATCAAATACATTGGGAAGCCAGAGATTTCTTTGGCCTTTCAGAGCTTAATATGACCAATCCTTTGCATATCTCAAGTTTATTATCATTTATTACTACATTTAACCATCTGTAGATTCTGTCTGTATCTCTTTAGTTGGAGTAAACCAAGTACTTATATTTCTGGTAACTCCTTATGCCTATATTGTACTTATATGCCGCTTTTATGTAGTTAAATTTCTGATGAATAAAAATATTTCAGTGATGATGAGATTTTTGTATTTTGACTCCTTGAAGGTGAGATCATGAGATTTGGAATTGTATAGACTTGTATTTGAGCAAAATTTCCCCAGCCAAATCTATTAATAATAGTTGTTCCTAATTCTTTTACTGATCTAGCAAGTTATTTTCAATTTTTTTGGTCCCCACTTATTTCTTTCCTGGTTGCATGTCGTCGCCTCATTTCCACTTACTAATTAAATAGAATAATTTGCCTTTTCTAAATTATTCTTATTCTCTGATTATTTAGGTGTTCTCATCCTAGGAGCTGTGAACAGCTTTCTGGAATCTATGAACTCCCTGGAGTTATATGTAAATGTGTGTGCGTGTGTGTGTTTTCTAATAGCTTTCATCTGATTCTCAAAAGCCCCATTAAGAAGGCTTTTTTGGGGAATTCCCTGGTGATCCAGTGGTTAGGACTCCAAGCTCCCACTGTAGGGGGCACAGGTCCGATCCCTGGTCGGGGAACTAAGATCCCGCGTGCTGTGCAGCATGGCCAAAAAAAAGATGGATTAGTTTGTTTTTCTCAGAGGGACCTTTTCTCTCTACCTAAAATTTGAGCTCCCTGTGGTAAGGCACTTGGCCTCACGCTTGTTCTATAAGGAGTACAGATAACACAGTGGCAGCTTATGGAGAATGCTGACTGACTCACTGCTTCCCGAAGCAATGTAGTTTGTGACCATGCATTTAGAAGTGTTCCTCTAAGTTGAATGATGTGTAAAGTTCTTTTAAAAGAGAAAAATTTTCACACCCACAATGTTGACTTAAATATGTTTATTTTAACGATAATTATGTATGAAAGGAAAAGTCAGGTACAAACTTGGATTTAACAGTTTTATCACTACAACTAAAACAAATTAAAACAAATATTACAAAACTGCAGAGTAACATTTAAAATGACACTATCAGGATTACATACTTCTCTGGTACGTGCTTCCTTTATTTGCTTGTGCTTTGAGTTAGCATGTTAAGCATATGCAGTGTGAAGCTCAGGTCCATGACTTTTCTGATAAAAAGCCGTTAGTGATGGTTCCATGTTGCTCTGTGATACCATTTTGCCTCACTTTACACGGGTACTTGGGCCTCTGATCTTTTCTCATTAGCTCAGGGCAGTTGAAATAGTACTACTTGGCCAACTTGATCATTAACACAAATGGAAATATGGCACTGAAACCGTCGAGCAGTCTGAAATTAAAGGATAGTCATTACATAGCATCAATGAAATGTCAATAAAAAATGTTTAATGTATTAAATATTCATATTTCCCTAAGAATCATTTTTAGATTCCGCTTTGAGGAGCACTGGCATAGAATATATGATGGGCCAGAGTTGGTGCAAAGTATTTTTAGTGCATTAATGGATATAACTTGATTTATAACTAGTCTAATTTAATATTTATACTTAAAATGAGTGAGCCTGGGTTTAATTAATCCTTGTCTTCATAATGACTTCACCGAAATAATTATTTGGACCTAAGCTTTGTGGGGTTTTGTTGCTGCTGTTGCTGTTGTTGTTTTGTGTTTGGCTTTGGTCATCTCTTATTCAAAACCCAGCCTTGCTTTGATCTGTCTCACCTACTGCAGGTACACTAACCTGGCAGCCCAGGAGGGGTTCCCAAGGGCGGGATAGGGAAAAATGTCTGCAGACCAGGAGTTAATGAGTTAACATGTGGTGGACTTCTGTAGTGAGTGGAAACATGGCACGCTTGAGTTGGTGATTCCCGGTTTTCTCTAAAGATTTTCCCCAAAACGTCTGTATTTGAAAACAGTAACTATAATACTTAGTTAAGATCATATGCTTTTTTTCAGGAAGTAAGTGTATCTTCCAGTCTAGTTCTGCCGCCCCACAGCTATGTGACTTTGCCTCTGTTAAAATGGGAATGATGGAAATAGGACTGTTATGAGGATTCAATGAGATGGTGCATCAAAAATGCTCTGCATGGAGTGTGGCATGTGCTAGGCACCAGTGAACGTTTGCTGACATCTAATAGAATACTAGCATGAGAAGAAAAGTGTTCAAACTATCTAATTGTTTACTCAATTTATATACAGAATACACAGGTAAAGGTCTGAGAAGAGGCTTCCCCAGTTTTCAACTTAGTCCTTAGATTTTGATACTCTGCAGTGTTTTTGGTGTAGAAGTTGGT
>NW_020173964.1:1749666-1765495 GCF_003031525.2 Neophocaena asiaeorientalis asiaeorientalis | reverse complement strand
TTTTTTTGCCGGTACGTGGGCCTCTCACTGTTGTGGCCTCTCCCGTTGCGGAGCACAGGCTCTGGACGCGCAGGCTCAGTAGCCATGGCTCACGGGCTCAGCCGCTCCGCAGCATGTGGGATCTTCCCGGACCGGGGCACGAACCCGTGTCCCCTGCATCTGTAGGCAGACTCTCAACCACTGCGCCACCAGGGAAGCCCCTCTTTTTTTTTTTTTTTAATAAATTTATTTATTTATTGTTGGCTGCGTGCGGGCTTTCTCTAGTTGTGGCGAGCGGGGGCTACTCTTCGTTGCGGTGCGCTGGCTTCTCATTGTGGTGGCTTCTCGTTGCGGAGCACGGGCTCTAGACGCACAGGCTTCAGTAGTTGTGGCGCACGTGGGTTTAGTAGTTGTGGCTCGTGGGCTCTAGAGCACAGCCTCAGTAGTTGTGGCACACGTTCTTAGCTGCTCTGAGGCATGTGGGATCTTACCAGGCCATGGCTCGAACCTGTGTCCCCTGCATTGGCAGGCAGATTCTTAACCACTTTGCCACCAGGGAAGTCCTGAAGTTGGTGTACTCTTATTATTTCTTTTATGAGGGGAAGTACCATCTTCCAAGGTGTCTGTGGAGTCAATTATATTGTAACCTTGTAACCTCCTTGCTGCCCTCTGCATCTGCCCTTTTACCCTTTTCCAACCTAGTTATCCCTCAACTCCTCTAAATTCTCTGAGTCATCTTTCCAGTTCTGTCCTTTCTTTCCTCTCTGTCCTGGGGGACCCTGCAGCATGCCTTGCCTGCTCAGTACTTAGCGTGATGCTCAATACTAATGCAGCCATAGCTACATTTGTTGCCCTTGTTCCAGCTTTGTGCTCCTTAGTTCCCAGGTGCTTCTCCATAGACATTTTTTTCTCAGTCCTTAATTCTGAGGCTAAATTGTATCATCTCCATTTAACTGATGTGAAAACCAAGGCCCAGAAAGTTTATTTAACTTGCCCAGTGTCTCATAGCTGGTAATTGATAAAAAGAGGATTAAAACTCTGGTCTTCATCTCTCCTTTGACTATTCCCTTTATTTCTTGTTGTTCTGTTATTCTCATCTTAAAACGAGAAAGTGTTCATTTGGGGGTCGTGCACTTGGGATAAATTTTATCAATGGGAACTTATTTATAACAGCCTGAATTCAAATCCTGTCTTTACCTATTAATAGGTCCATGGTCTTGGTCAAGTGGACGTGGTCATAATGGCATCCAAATCATGGGTTACTATAAAGATTAAATTAAATAATATTTAGTGATTTTTTGTGCTGCATAAATGAAATTTATTTTTATATCATTACATTGTCATGTCCTTTAATTAAATTCATCTTAATGAGCTTACATTTTTGTGAACCTTTTTATTATTTTGTTCCTCTAGAAGTCTTTTTTTTTCTTTATGAGAGATGTTGTATTTTTCCCTTCCAATTTCATTAAGAAATAATTGACAAACAGCGCTGTATAAATTTAAGGTATACAGCATAATGATTTGCATGATATACATCAGGAAATGATTACCACGATACGTTTAGTGAACATTCATTATTTTATAACTGGAAGTTTGTACCTTTTGGCTACTTTCCTCCAATTCCCCCTCTCCCACCCCCCACCTCTGGTAACCACATATCTAATCTTTTTTTCTATGACTTTGTTTGCTTGTCTCTGAAGTATAATTGACCTACAACAGTATGTTAATTCCTGGTGTTCAATATAGTGAGTCAGTATTTCTGTACATTTCAGTATATTTCAAAATGATCACCACAATAAGTCTAGTCAACATATGTCACCCTATGAAGATATGATATTATTATTAACTATATTCCCCACACTGTACACTTCATACCTGTGATTCATTTATTTTATAACTGGAAGTTTGTACCTTTTAATCTCCCTCACCTATTTCTCCTCACCCCCACTGCAGCAACCACCTGTTTATTCTCTGTATCTATGACTCTGTTTCTGTTTAGTTATGTCTGTTCATCTGGTTTTTAGATTCCACATAAAGTGAACTCATAGAGTATTTCTCTTTCTCTGACTTATTTTACTTAGCATAATACTCTCTAGGTCCATCCATGTTTTCGCCAATGGCAAGATTTCATTCCTTTCTATTGCTAAATAGTATTCCATTGTGTATATATACCACATCTTCTATATCCATTCATCTATCGTTAGAAACTTAGGTTACTTTCATATCTTGGCTATTGTAAATAATGCTGCGATGAACATATTGGTGCATATATTTTTTCAAATTAGTGTTTTCATTTTCTCTGGATAAATACCCAGGAGTGGATTTGCTGGATCATGTGGTAGTTCTGTTTTTAATTTTTTCAAGGAATCTTCATACTGTTTTCCATAGCAGCTGTGCCAATTTACGTTCCCACCAACCATGCATGAGGGTTCCCTTTTCTCCACTTCCTTGCCAACACATTATTTGTTGTCATTTTTTTTAAAGATTTTTTTGATGTGGACCATTTTTAAAGTCTTTATTGAATTTTGTTACAGTGTTGTTTCTGTTTTATGTTTTGGTTTTTTGGCTGCAAGGCATGTGGGATCTTAACTCCCTGACCAGGGATGGAACCTGCACCCCCTGCATTGGAAGGCGAAGTTGTAACCACTGGACCACCAGGGAAGTCCCATGATAATAGCCGTTCTGACAGGTGTGAGGGGATATCTCATTGTAGTTTGCTTTGCATTCCCCTGATGATTAGTGATGGCGAGCATATTTTTAAGTGCCTGTTAGCCATCTGTATGTCTTATTTGGAAAATGTTGATTAAAGTCTTCTGCCCAGTTTTTAATCTGATTGTTTGGGGATTTTTTGATGTTGAGTTTTATGAATTCTTTATATATTTTTGGATATTAACCCCTTATTCACCTATTGTTTGCAAATGTTGTCTCCCATTCAGTAGGCAGCCTTTTTGTTTTGCTGATGGTTTCCTTTGCTGTGCAAAAGCTTTTTAGTTTGAGTAGTCCCATTTGTTTACTTTTGCTTTTGTTTCCCTTGCCTGAGGAGACATGTTCAAAAATATATTGCTAAGACCCATGTCAAAAAGCATACTGCCTATGTTTTCTTTTAACAGTTTTATGGTTTCAGGTCTTGCATTTAATTATTTACTCCATTTTGAGTTTATTTTTTTATATGGTGTGAGAAAGTAGTCCAGTTTGATTCTTTTGCATGCAGCTGTCCAGTTTTCCCAACACTGTTTATTAAAGAGGCTGTCTTTTCTCCACTGTATATTCTTGCCTCCTTTGTTGTAGATTAATTGACCACATAAGTAGGTTCATCCTGGGCTGTCTCTTTATGTTCTGTTGATCTATGTGTCTTTTTTTGGTGCCAGTACCATACTGTTTTGATTACTGTAGCTTTGTAGTATCGTTTGAAATCAAGGAGCATGATACCTCTACCTTTGTTCTTTCTTCAGATTGTTTTTGACTATTCAGGGTCGTTCATGTTTCCATAAAAAAATTTAGAATTATTTTTTCTAGTTCTGTGAAAAATTCCATTGGTATTTTGATAGGGATTTCAGTGAATCTATAGATTGCCTTGGGTGGAATGGTCATTTTAACAATATTGATTCTTCCAATCTGTGAGCACAGTATATCTTTCCATTTGTTAGTGTCTTCAATGTCTTTCATCAGTGCCTTATAGAGAAATATGAAATGAAATAATATTTGTAAAAGCACCTGGAAGAGTTCCTTGTGTCTATGAAACATGATGTAGGTGTGTTAAACAAATAAAATAAAATGACTTCATAATATAAGCAAATGAAAAAGTGTTTTTTCTTTTCCCAGAAATGTCTTTTTCGTAGGTAATCTTCATCTCTGAGCTCTTATGCTGCCTGTCTTTCCTTTTAGAAAGTCACAAAACTGGTGTTTGGGTATTTGGTCTTATGCTCGCAATCTTTAGCAATATCTTCTTTGCTACTCAGAAATCCTTTCTTCCATTTCTTACTTACTCTGTCCCTTTTGCTTGGACCCTCTCTCTCCTTCTGAGTACAGTGCTTGGCATAAAGTGAAAAACATGAAAAATGTCTTTCTTTAATGAAATCTCCTCCCTTGCTTTCTTTCCCTCTAATCATTCTACCAGTGACAAATCGCAGTAGACCTTCCCTCATTGGAAGTGGAAGGATGAGAGCCCAGGCTTTTCTAAGAGAAACACACACAGGAGAGTACTCATATTATTTTAAAATACTTACAGTAATTTGTTATTCTGTAAATACTTGAGCATCTACTGTGTGTCAGGCACTGTGTGTTTGGGTGTGAAGGCATTGGGACATGCAGTAATAGGACACATGTAGCATCTTGTAAGTTTCACCAGTGCTTACTCAAATTAGCATAGCAAAATATTTCCCACTAGACGGGATCAGGGGACCTCAGTGCACTTTCACATGTGCTACCTCATTTATTATACTACTAGACTGTCTTTTCACTTTTGAATCTCCAATACCTAAGTGTCTTGCACCAACAGGCACAAAATGTTCCTTGTCTAAATGGATTTGTAATTTATTCTGTACATAGTAGGATAACATTTTCTTCCCATTTTGCTATCCAGTTACTCCCTTCTCCCATTACTAAATAATTCTCTCCCTGCTGATTCATTATACCTCATCATATTTAATATATGTCCTGTAATAGCTTGTTTCTTTCTGTGCTCTGTGTTTTCTTTAACCAGTACCACACTCTTTTTAGCAACTGTAGACATATATTTTCATTATTCTTCTTCAGGTTTTTATGTGATAGGCTCATCTCTTCTTTTTTTTTTTCACCTATTCATTTTGTTCTAGGTAACTGTTAGAATTGTATTTGAGGTTCACTCACCATGCCACATTTCCCTAAATGGAATATTAAAAATATACATTTCATTTAGAGGGAAGTGTCATCTTATGGTATCTTTTTTTTCATTCTAGAAATGTTTATTATACTCAGCTTAACCATACTGATAATAGCTTCTTTCTGTAAAGTGTTTTTTTTTCCTTTTTCTTACAGATCACAGTTTTCTCATTAAGATACCTTGAAGTATTTTTAACTTTTTTTATATATAAATAGAATTTTTTAAATCACATTTTGTTTTCGTTATTGGTAGCAAAAGGGTTACATTTTATATATTTATATGGGATCTGTCTAGGCTACGTAACTCTTTTATTAACTCTGATAGGTTTTCAATTGATTCTGTTTGGCTTTCTTGACATAAAATTACATCATGTACAAATAACAATTTTTATTCTTCAGTATCTTTATCTCTTTTTTAACTGTCATATCACATTGAACCCTATCCTCAAGTAAGCATTACATAACAATCATGGTAGATGGTTTGCTCCTGGAATGCTTCTAGTGCCTTGTGAAGTGAAAGACTGTTAGTGCAAAGTACACTCTCTAGTGTAAGAAATACTACAATTAAAAGGGACATAAAACTGAACATTTTTCTTACATTACATAGTAATTTTGTCACATAGTGTTCTGTGCATATTTAATGAAGAATTGCTTGCCGTCCTGAAAGAGAAATATCTTCAAGAAATGAGTAAATTGCCTGAATTTAGTGGACTGATCCCTTTTAATCAGAAGAACTCTTCCTTGATTGGTTCTACAGTGAGGATGCTAATTTCTATGCTCTAGTCATGAGTTCAGAGAGGAATTGGGTCAAAACCCCCCAAACCATCAGTTGAATGCCCTAGAGGGCCTGCAGTGTAGGAACAGAGGCCAGTCAGAAGTAGGCTAAATCATTCCAAAAGTGCAATAACCTTGAATCAGCTCAGGCTATGATTGGATTAAATGTGATTCATTCTCTGTCTAGAAGAGGAAGAGTAACCCTTTTTGGTAGAAGGTGACATTATTTAGAGCATGTGTTCTCAAGGTGGGTGATATCTCTCCCGAGAGGGTAAACCTTGGTTATTAAGTGGTGAAAAAATATTGACTATTACAGTGGTTTGTGTTTTTTAAAGGTCACAACACATAAAGAGATATACAGTATATCTGTGTTATTAAGATGCCGTGGGTGGGATGGGGGAAACACTGACTTAGATTCTTCAGGGTTTTTTTATACAACACCTGATAATCAAAAGTTGTAAGTATCCTGGGCTTCCCTGGTGGCGCAGTGGTTGAGAGTCTGCCTGCCGATGCAGGGGTCACGGGTTCGTGCCCTGGTCTGGGAGGATCCCACATGCCGCGGAGCGGCTAGGCCCATGAGCCATGGCCACTGAGCCTGCGCGTCCGGAGCCTGTGCTCTGCAACGGGAGAGGCCACAACAGTGAGAGGTCCACGTACCGCAAAAAAAAAAAAAAAAAAAAGTTATAAGTATCCTAAGAGACAAGCCCATATGACCAAAATACATGAGAAAAGAAAGGGAACATAATTTATAGTTGGAATTTTGCCCCAAAGATTGAATAGAATGTAGGGACTTAAAAATAACATGAGTAATATGTTAAAAAGAAAGAAAAAATTGGGAAGTTTCACCAAGGAATTGAAATTTGTGGAAAAAGAGGCAAATAGAAAATTTTATGACTGAAAAATACAGTGTCTGAAATTAAGAACTCTTTGAATAGGTTTAACAGCAGATTAGACACAGCAGAAGACAGTATTCGTAAATTAGAAGACAGGCTAATAGAAAATATCCAAACTGAACCAGAGAGAAGAAATAATATATGCATGTATTTCCACTAGCTAATGATTTGAAAAGAACCATATTTTTCCATATCCCTACAAGGAATAGGTATTTTAATACTGTTTATATTTTTCCACTTTATGTATAAAGTGATATTTCATTGTTACTTTAATTTGCATTTCACTAACAAAACATTTTATGTTTTATTTTCCTGTTTAGGTGTTCTTTTCTGAGAAATATTTATTCATATATTTACCATTATGTCTCTGGGAGTGTATATTTATCAATTTGTACATTTTCTTGTATATGAGATATAACCTTTTGTTGTCTCCATTACAAACATATTTTCTAGATCTATATGTAAAATAGTTGATTAATATGCTATTTTAATTTTCAGCAAAAAAATCTGAATTTCTATAGTGACAATTATACTGGAAGTGTATATAAAATGATACAAATTAGCTTTCAGTGAAGTAAGTCAGACAGAGAAAGACAAATATCATATGATATCACATATATGTGGAATCTAAAAGTATGATACAAATGAACTTATTTACAAAACAGAAATAGACTCACAGACATAGGAAACACTCTTATGGTTACCAAAGGGGATAGTGGAGGGTGGGGGAGGGATAAATTAGGAGTTTGGGATTAATTTATACACACTACTATATATAAAATAGGTAAACAACAAGGACCTACTGTATAGCACAGGGAACTATACTCAATATCTTTTTTTTTTTAGGCAAGAAGTAGATTTATTAATATAGGACGCTTGCGAGGGATACGAACAGCAGACGAGGGGCCCTACCTGCAGAACTAAGTGGGAAAGCGGTTTTTTTTAGGGAGACACACACTCTACAGACAGAGGGCAGGCTGTCTCGGAAGGCGAGAGAGGTCCTGAAATATAGGGTGGTTAGTTTGTATGGGCTGGGTAATTCCATAGGCTAACAAGTGGGAGGATTATTCCCACTATTTTGGAGAAGGAGTGGGGATTTCCAGGAGTATCTTGTAATAACCTATAACGGAAAAGAATCTGAAAAAGAATATATATATATATATATATGTATATGTATATGTATATATCTGAATCACTTTGCTATACACTGGAAACTAACACGACATTGTAAATCAACTGTACTTTAATAAAAAATAAAATTAGCTTTCACAATTGATTCTAAATTACATTGATAAGAATAGAGTAATTGTTTTCTATATTCCAGACTGTCACATATACAAGTTTGTGTGTGCACGTATTTCATAATTATGCTTGTAACTTAGCTTGTATGACAAAAGCTGTTGGAGATAACTTTATGTTCTCAGTTAACTTTCTTAATGATTTTCTTTTTGGTCTTGGATTAATTATGTCATTTTACCTTATGTTTAGAAATTAATATAACTATTGTCTAATTTTCACATTACACATTTATTTAGGTATAATTAAATAGCTAGTAGCTTACATGCAGTTCAAGGTAACACTCTGTTACTGATACCGGCATGAAAGTGTGTCTCTTTGTGAAAGTGGGAGGGTGCACGTATGCTGTTCCCTTGTAGATCCAGAATTGTTGGATTAGTGGCTTACATACATACAAAAATTTTCCATTGATTTCTCCCTGTCATGGTAAAGTAGCCATGATAGATGTCATACCTCAAATGTTTCATTAAGGGTAATTCTGTCATGAAAGATAGTTCATCTGAGGATTGCTTGCTTATTTTGGCTTTGAAGACTGGCCATCCCAGTTCTACCACTTACCACCCCACTTAACCTTAGACAAGTTAAATAACCTTTCTAGGTCTTAATTTCATTACCAGTGAAATGAGGTTGATGATAGTATCACCTCATAGAATTAAATGTGATAACGCATGTCAAGTGTTCACCCAGAGCAAGCATTTATGAATAGAAACTGTAGTTAGCATTTCTGGTAAAACCTGCCTGTTCACATTTTGGTTGAAATACAGAGGTTAGACTCTGAGATTAAAGAGTATTTAAAGACTCTTCCCTGTGTTCTAAAGTTGTTACTGCTTTTAAAAAGTGAGCAGTGACTGCAGGGAAGTTTCACGTGTCCAAATAGATCTTGATGTCTTTATCTCATGGAAGCTGTAGCACAGCAGCTGAAATATATTTACATAAAATTAAGATAATAACAAATTCCAAGAGGCGTATTTGTTTAATAGCATTGTATGGTGAAATCACTTTGTCAAATTCTGTCTTTAAGCCAAAATTACTGCTAATAGTACTTAAGACTTTTTAGTATTTATTTGAATATTTCCATTCTTTCTCCTGGAATGCCAAGCTATCAATTACAATAAGGAGAGCTGTGTGCTTACAGAACAGTGCTGTCTTTTCCCTATAGTAGCATTCTGAAATATTTGGAGGCTATGTTGAATGCATATGCTTTTCTTCTTTTTTTAAAGAATCAAAGTTAGAGCATGAAGAATGGTAGAAATTTCAAAATGATTCTGAAGTAGCAAAGATATGCTTAGCACTCACTGGTCTTCTCTGATAAGTCAGTTTCAGTTTTCAAGGAACCTCAAGGGTTCTGGTGACATTAACATTACATATCTTACATAAAGTTGAGTTGTTTTTAAGGTACAGGTAACCCTCCTCTCACTTTCTGCTCTGTGGTTGAGTATGATTCCTATTTTTAAAGCATTATGGGGTATTTTCTGATTTTGCTATTTAAAAAAAAGTTTGCAAATTATATTTTATTCTGAATGGTTTTGGTGCAGTTAATTGCTTTTTGCATTGCCATGTATGTTATGTTGCATCTATTTCTAAAATAATGGGTTCGTGTTCCCATTAATAGAGAATATTGGTTCTGAATGACCTATATGATAAGCAGTAATCTTATTTTGTATAGTTGTTTTAAAGGTTACAATCACCTATCCATTGGTTGCTCTGAGAGTTTTTAAAATAAAAATCTTCAAAGCCATCTTTGGATTATATCCTTTTACTAGTTAAAAGATTTCTATCATGATAAACTTTTAAGTTGGTGGTAATTTGGCTTTAATTTGAAACTTTATTTTAGAGTAATAGAAGACACTGAAACTTCTTTCTAAATAAAACTGTTTCTTTACAAGAGACAACATTTGTAAAGCACCTATGAGAGTGTCTGGCCCAATACATCTCAAATCTCTCCCCTCCCTCTACCTTTTTCTTTGTGGTATGTATATACTATGTTACTTCTGATGCCTCTTTTCCCAGTAGTTATAGACACATGAATTTATAGCTGTGTTCTGTACCAGTTTTCTATTGCTGTGTAACTAATTACCATAAGCTTAATGGCTTAAAACAACACCCGTTTATCATCTCCTAGTTCTGGACATCAGAAGTCTGGGCAGGGCTCAGCTCTGTTCTCTTCCCAGCTCACATGGTCAGCAGAATTCAGCTCCTTACGATTGCTGAGTTCACAGTATCTTCCACCTTCTTTGGTCCAGTGAAGCCATTGTCTGGTGCTTCACCTTCTTGAAGTATTTGCCTGATTAGGTCAGGCCCACACAAGATAATTTCCTTTTGATTAACTCAGCGCCAGCTGATGAGTAATCAAGTCATCGGTGTGATATTCCATCATCTTGACAGGTCTGGCCACAGTGGACGGAGCGGGGGGAGTATACATGAGTGTACGTTATTGGGGTCTTCTTAGAATTCTGCCTGTCATATCCTGGGCTTTTAAATTTTTTCTCTGAGGAAAGAAATACATGAACGTGACTACTTCCTGGTGGCGAGGTAGTGTTATGACCTCCATTTTACAAACGAGTGAAACTTAGACTCACAGAAACAAAATCACTGGCTCAAGGTCTCACTGATTTAAAGGGCCAAACAAAAATCCTTAGAGGCAGAATCTCCAATTGAGGGAGAGCCTCATTTTTAGTTGCTTTTTCTTAAACAGACACAGGTTTTCAAATGATCTCTCTTTGAACAGTTCATGTTCAGATGCTTGTTTGAGATCTCTGAACTCATTTCCCCAGGGAAGCTATGCCAGAAATGATGGGTGAGTTCCCAGGCTGCCCCACAGAATCCGACTGAACACATACTCTCAGGCAAATTGTCTGAGTAGTCCAGAACCCCTCAGGTCCTAATCCCTGAGCCCCTTGGAGATCATCAAAGGTCCTGGCACTGTGCAGCTGGTGTGGCTGCCTTGTGTGATGGAAGTCCCCGAGGCCCGGGCCACCCAGGGAGGGCAGGAGGAGATGCTGCCCTCAGCTGTCTTTGTGCCTGCTGGCAGGTAGATGGGGACAACAGTAATATCTGCTTCTGTTGTCATGGGAGAAGCTTCCGGCGTTGAGTATTAGGATCATATTTAGTTTATCAATTAGGTAATTATGTTATACTCTATATACAGAATCTTGTTAGTTGAATTATCTTGTGTACAGAATCATTTGGCAAGTGATGTCAGGTTTTTAAATGGGGCCATTAAATTTGTGCCATAGCTTATGTGTGAAACTATTCGACAATCATTTCTACTCTTCACTTTTCTGTAACCATATTCTTTTGGATATGTATTTTTTAAATGGCTTAGAAAGCTTATATCAAGCTAATATCTACCTGTTAGCTAGAATCGTTTCAGAATAGCACAGCCTCTCTTTCTCTCTCCTTCCCATCTTGAGTTCTATCACGTTCTTCCTGTCTTTAAAACGTGCTTGAGGAAAGAGAGAGAAATGTGAATGATTCCCAGGGAATCCCCACAGACAGAAGGAACCACTCTCAGGCTGAAATTATTGAAGAGAACCAAGGTGGTGCCCATGACCCGTAATACAGGGGGAACTGTGTCGGTGAAGGTCAGATGGAAGGTGACCGAGAAGAGAAGTGAGAGGAAGGAATATCTGGCTTTATTTTTCTTTAACTCCTTTTGTTGCTTTGCCTTCAGTTTTATAGCTCAGTGTCATGCTTTGTGACTTTGAGGAAATTATTGAACTTTATGGATCTTAGGAACAAAGTACTGATGTTGACCTACATTTAAACTTTTTTTTTTTTAATCCTAAATTTTACTTTCTTTTCATTCACTGCCTCAGGTAAAATAAATAAATAAATGAATTCTATTCCCTTTTGATCTTCATTTCAGGTTATTCAAAATGTATGGCTGACAGCCTTCAAAGGAATAATGCAGGCCTTGGATGTTTTATTCAGTGCATTGGTGCTCTGCCCTTTGCTGCAGCTATTCAAATTGCTACAGAAGCGCCTGAAAGGTTGTCATGGATTTTGCCAGCAGTAAATGACAAGTCGTAATATATACGGAGAATGTTCTAGGTGTATTGGAAATTACCGTCGCAGCCCCTAATTCATGGAGTTTGTTTGTTTCCCATGTAATACTCAAGGTTCATTCTAAATTCTTTGTTGGATAGATTTGGGTCTTATCTCATATGCAATGTGTGGGGTAAAAATCATTTAGAATGCAATCACAAGTGGGAAAGCAGTAACTTTAAAAGCGCATAGTAACTTTTTAAACAGATTGGGTTTTTTTGTTTGTTTTGGGGGGGTTTTTTGCGGTACGCAGGCCTCTCACTGTTGTGGCCTCTCCCGCTGCGGAGCACGGGCTCCGGACGCACAGGCTCAGCGGCCATGGCTCACGGGCCCAGCCGCCCCGCGGCATGTGGGATCCTCCCAGACCGGGGCATGAACCCATGTCCCTGCATCGGCAGGCGGACTCTCAACCACTGTGCCACCAGGGAAGCCCAAACAGATTGTTTTTAACAGTTCTGTGCCATTGGGACAAATGCCATTCCCTTTTTATACCCTCTCCCTTTAAGATGTCTACTTACTTTTGCATTGGCTGCAGTGAAATCTTTCGAAGATCACTACCTTAGTGCCCCCTAATGAAATGTAAATAAAATGAATGATTACAGCTTGATTATGGGTCCAGTATTTATGAGGCTCCTGGTAACTTGCTGCATAAATTTAAGTATGTGAGTAAATTCTCTTAGGGACAGTCAGTGTGAGAGTATTTTATTTTTCTTTCCTATTTTTTATGATGTACTAATTCTTTTCACCTCTGAATTCTTTATTGTTGTTTCTGTCTTAGAAGAAGTAGGACCCTGGAAAACGGACATATTTTTTTTTCTGGATGACTTTTATGGTCCCTGTAGGGTTTGGACCAGACGTGAGTTTCAGCCTGATCCTGACCTGTCAAAGGAACGTTAAAATAAAGGAACACAGCTTTTTTTAAAATTCCTATACCATATCCATCTCCACACGAGGAGAAAAATGTATGAACATTTCTCTCTTCTGCATTTTCTCATAAAGCACATCAAATTTCAGTCTATACTTTTATGGAAATCATGAGGGAATGGGTTAACATTGTTTTCTGATTACTTAAGGATTTCAAGTATTTTAAGTTTTCCACTTTGCCATCTAGATACTGGAAGCTAACCTCCCGCTCACTTTATTCTCAATACCAATTTCACTGCAGTCTTTTCTTTCTAAAAGAGTTATTATAGTGAAATTTCCATAGGACGGTCTCTTCCCTGCTGTCATGTTTATCCATCCTTCAAAGCATTTTCTCTGGCAGGAGACAGAATAACCCTTAAAGCTTGTACCAACCAGGCTCAGGCCCCACAGGAAAGGAAAGTTGAATTTTAATTTGGATTTGAGATCATTTGAGATCATAAGACATTTTATGTCTTAATGTTGGTTCTCAAGAATTTGATTCTTTTAGAGGCAACAGCCTACGATGTGAGGAGAAAGCTTGGGACTGAACTTAACATTAACTTACATTAACGTTTATTTAATTATCTTGTGCTATCTGGAGACTTTAAAAAAAAAAAATCCTCTCCCATGCAAAATATGAAGGAAAATAAGAGTATCTAGATGACAAGCTTCTCATATGAAGTGACTGTCCCTCTCATCCACAAGGCAGCTGTCACAGGTCCCATCCATTCTGAATCCCACATTTGTAAAGAAGGGGGTGGGGTGATGAAGAGGACTGGTGGCTTATAGGACTTAAACCTGCTCAAAGACTGAGCTCCCAAGTTGGCTGAGCAGATAGAAAAGGAAAGGTGAAGGTGAAAACCCATGTCATTTTCTGATTTGGATTCTTTGTCTTGGAACCAAAGACTGAGTTCTGTTAGAATGTGGGCATGATAAGAGAGATGTATAATCTGATTCCAAGGTTTAGGTTATCTGGGAGGGCGTAAGGCGTTGCTGATATTCACATAAAAACTGTGTCATGTCATCAGAGATTCCTCTTGAGCAGTTCTCTGCTGTTTGGCATGACAGAATTATCAAAATTTCTGGCCTTACACTTCTCCTTTCTCACCCTCTGATGCTCAAAGCCTTTTTGTTGGCTCTGCCCATCTCTGCTGCTGGTCCAGGGCCAGCCACCTCAGCCCCTCTCTCTCCAGGTAGCTCTCCAGTGCACTTTGCAAGCTATATGGCTCTTACTGCTGTTCACAGATGATGCCATCTGTATCACTGGCTTGCATGGACTTGAATAAAACATGGCACGCTGGACTTCTCAAGATAGCCCAGAGTGATTCTGATTTCTCTAGTCAAGAATGGTAACTAAGCCTTCTAGAAATAATCTCTAGAAGTTGAATTTGATGCCTTCACCCCTGTGACTCTACTTCTAGTTTTCTTTGTTAACTGTTCTTTGTCAAGTACTTATTGAATGCCTTCTATGTGTGAGCACTGTGCTAAATAAATATTTAGTATAAAATGGTGAACAGAAAAGGCATGGCCCCTGCCCTTATGGGGTTTATATTAATATATATTAATTAAAATTTACCCTGTTTGTGATAAGTGCTCTAAAGGAAAAGGGCAGAATGTTCTAGGTGAAGACAATTACAGGTCTAATTTAGATCAGGAGGTCAGGGGAGACCGCTTTGAGCAAGTGATGTTTAAGTTGAGGTAAATATTTTAATTTAGTAAAGTAGAAGAAAGGCATTTTTTGTAAGATAAATTTGAATTGTTTTATCATAGGGTTCTTAAAGCAGTTGAAGTCATAGATCCTTCATATATATTTAATCTCACAGTGCTAAGTGTTAAACTTTAGATGTTACAAATAAAACCCGAAAAAGTAAAAAAATTCAAAATGTATAAAATGTTTATAAATAATAATCCCTATTAAGAGGAAGAATATTGGGGACAAAGAATAAATATTGTCGTAAAATGGTTGAATATGGAAATAATGAGGGTTGCGAATGAAGATAATTACTTATTTTGGCAACAGGAAAGGTCTGAGTTCAGACAACAAATTTGAGTAACTACGATGTGTCAGAGTGTGTACTAGGAGATAAGATGCCGTGTCAACCGCCACAAGTGTGCCATTTAGTTCAGAAACAGATGATGTCCTTCAGTAATCCTAAAAACCAAAAATGTTCAGTACACTGGTCTAAGAGGCACTTGCTTTTGGGGAGGGAGCAGATGTTTTAACATAATGTTGTCAATATTAGGTCAAGAAAATAAAAGTAAAGTTAATTAGGATTTAAATGGATCTCTGTTGAATGTTATATGCTATAAATGTAGACTGTATCTTCCCACTGCACTTTGCAATACTTAAGGAACATTCATCAAATTGATCCTTCATTAGGCTACAGAAAGCAATCTCAATAAATTATCCAAAGCGGACTATTACAGGTTCTCTTCTCTTCCTAGCTGGGTGGCCTTGGACAAGTTAATTACCACTTCTCTGCCTCCTTTCCTCATTTGTAAAATGGGGTAAGAATGCCTATAGGTTGTATATGAAATTGACACGAATGCTACAAGTTAGATATCTTCATAGTATAATACTAGAAATTAACAAGATTTTTCAAAAATGTTGGGAATGTTCTCCTAAATGAAATCTGACTGAAAGAAAAACATAAAAATTATAATTAGAAATTCTTTAAAGGATAATAATGATCAACCAAAATATTACACATTTAAAAATTCAAGTTCTGCTCAGGAGAAAATAGTTTAAAATGTGTTTTTCAGCATATAGAAAGCATTTTGTGTTTTCAGGTGACCCATCTCCATGTTGCAAAATTCACTGATCTTTAATTTTATAAGATGCTTATTTCAGCAATTCCTGGTGTCCTGAAAAGGTCCTATATTTGCATCGAAAGACTTTAATTTTCAACGGAAGAAATGGGAATTGGAGAAGGATTTTCAGATTCCAAAAAAATGATATTTGTATTTCAGACTGCATTCTCTTTTTGGTTTTCTTCTTTGGATTCATGATGCCACCTAGACCCAGCTTATTTGTACTTGGGGGACAGGTCTTACAAGCTAAAAAAAAAAAAAAAAAA
>NW_020173964.1:1718803-1749573 GCF_003031525.2 Neophocaena asiaeorientalis asiaeorientalis | reverse complement strand
AAAAAAAAAAAAAAAAAAAAAAAGTTGACTGTGAGGGAGATGAGATAGGATACACTCTTTTTAAAAAGCTTTTAAAAATACACATTGATGAAGATGGAAAGTACAACACTAACAGCATGTTAGTTAGTTTGTGTTGCTTGGCTAATTGAAATAGACAGGCGTAAGCCCTCATTTTCTCTTTTGCTCAAACAAGATGCTTGAAGTCCTAGCAGATATTATGACCACAAAGCCAACATTAGTCTTCCCAGACTTTAATTTCACCTTTTGTATTGTTTTGTAGAACTTGGAATATCAGGGTTGAAATCAATATAAAGTCTGTTGTTAAGGCAAACAAGTTTGGGCGAACTTGTCCTTCCTTCCCCCGCTTCCTCCCCCAGAATATAGCCAATAAAACCTTTTCCATAAAATCCTATTTTTAAGCCAAGTAAACATTTTATATTAAAACTAGGAAATACTGATTTTCTTTATTATTCCAGGAAGGTGCACATAATAGTTATTCAGTAAATGTTCGCTGAAGGAATGGCAGCTATCAAACATGGAATATAAAGAAATGGCATTTGTTTTTTCATTGCTCTGATGGTCTCCATCGAGTGCATTGCAACTAGTCATGTAATTTTGGTGTTTTTGTTACTGTGACTTCAAAGAGCAGGGCAACACACACATATGGGTCATCTGTTACGGGTTGTCAGATCGTCATAGCATTTCATAATAACTAAATGATATGCTTGACTTGGAATTATGCAAGATATGTTGGGGCCAGAAATTTCAGAAAGATGAGCATTTTTAAAAGAAGGCTACAGATCTTTAATGATGATGCAAGCATTTGTGCCTCTTCGTTACACGTTGTCTTCCCCAGGTTTCAAAACCTGGTGTGTCCATAGGTGTTGATGATGACATTTCCCTAAAAGAGCTTAACTACTGCATATGGCCCTTTATGTTTAAAATTCACTGATGATCTTCTGAATTTTTCCTTCTTTCTTTTAACTGGTTTGAATTTACCATTCTCCCCCTCTTATTTAAAAGATAAGGTTTTCCTTTCATTTGTCAATCTTCACGTTACCGTTTTAGGTCTCTATAGATGTTGCATCTATTATTTATAAAAATTTTCACATAGCTTCAACTGTGGAAAATGCCTTAATTGTGTAATTCACAGTGCGAAAAAAATTTTAAATATATTAAAAAATTAGACATCATTAGGATAACCTCTTGAAGAGGGACTTTCTCTAATGAGGAGCTCTGCTAATGTGGGTTGAGCTCTTGAAAGATGATGGTGTGGCTGTTAATGGGTCAGCAGTTAACAAAAATAGAAAATAGTAAGGATGGTGCGATATAGTCTTTGCCCCGATAATCCATCCAAACAGGAGATGACTATGGTGTTGCTGAGTGTGGAGACAGAAGAGGTCTGCTATCAGTTGTCACCTCTAGAAAGTGCTTTGTAGTTTGTGAAGATTCTTCCCAAGCCCTGCCTCATTTAATTTAATTTTTGTTTGTTGGCCATTTTTGACAGGTTACCTGTCCAAAAATAGAGTTTACTAGCTTACCTTTTGGGTTACGTATCCAGAATATATCTGGTTTTATGCAATATGTTTTCCAAAATGCTACTGAAAATCAATTTTTGGTGAATTAAGTATGCTGAATATCTTACCTAGAAAAATGCTCCTGGAATCATTTTGTCAAGTAAATGTCAATGCTTATACTTTATGATCTGGAAAAGTGTAGTGTACTTTAATAAAAAGAACAAAGTAGGTGGGGTCAGAAAAATCTGACTTACTAACTATATAATGCTGAGTGAATAATTATTTTGGTCCCAGATACCCCCATAAAATTTGCCCCTTTACTTTAGCATTCTGTATTTTCTGAATATTTGGGTTTGTATTTTCCTGTGGATTTGTCCCTTTATTCCATTTTCTAGTTTTCTATTCTCTTTGGTTCTGACTTAATGTACTTGGACCTTTGTGTATGTGTGTGTACTTTTGCTTTTTTACTTTGCTTCATTTATTAATTTAGCAAATAGTGAGTAGTGTATGTGTGTACTCTTACATATTGCCCCAAATCCTGCGTGGAATGATGTAGAGTATAAATAAGTTTTTAACAAGAGGGAGTATATTTGAGAAGCGTGTGAGAAAGCTGTAAAACCTCTAAAATAGATTCTTTGCTTTTATGAGAAATGCAGCTTGAGACTTAGAGGAATCCCCAGATTCACAGGTTTGAGGAATTTTCACAAACTGTGTGTATCAATATAACCAGCACTTAGGTCAAGAAACAGAACGTTATTTGTCCCTCAGGAGCCCTCTTCGTACTTCCTGTCACTACCTCCATAACCGCTATCTTGACTTCTAAAAGTATAGATTGGTTTGGCCTGATTTTGAACTTCCTATAAGTAGAGTCATAGGATAGGTATACATTTTTTTTCTTTTCTTTTGTTTTTTTAATTGTAAAATATACATAACAAAATTTACCATGTTTTTAAGTGTACTGTTCTGTGGCATTGAGTGCCTTCACATTGCTGTGCAACTATCACCACCTTACCTCCACAGAACCTTTTCATCTTTCCAGACTGAAATTCCATACCCATTAAACACTAACTCCCCATTCTCCCCTCTCCCAAGCCCTGGCAACCACCATTCTACTTTCTGTCTCTAGGAATCTGACTATTCAAGGTACCCCATATAAGTGGAATTATATAACATTTATCCTTTTGAGGCTGACTTATGTCACTTAACATACCTTCAGGGGTCACCCATGTTACAGCATATGTCAAAATGTCCTTCCCTTTTCAGGCTGAATAGCATTCCATTTCATGCGTATATCATATTTGGTTTATCTGTTCAGCCATCGATGGACACCTCCATCTTTCCGTTGCAGATCGGTCTGTGTGCTCTGTAGGTCTGCTGCATGGCTGTTTTCTTGGGATTTCCTTTTACCATCACTACGCTCATCCTGGTAATTCCCTTCACTTCTCTCCATGCACTGTCCTTTCCTTGATCTTATGCATTTCTCTTAAATGGTTTACTTCATCGTTTAGCATATCCCCCAGTACTTTCTTGAGAAAAGGTGTACCAGGGGTTAATTTGGTACCTTATATGTCTTAGGCTATCTTTAGCAAACTATGTAGATGATGGTGATAAGCCTCTGTCAAGAAAGGATCTCATTTTGTTTGGGGAAGGAAGAGGAACAGGAGAGAGCAGGAGACAGGGAGGGGAGAAAGAGAAGAAGATGCTTCTGCCCTGACCTTTCCTCATCATGCCGCACTAGGAGGGGTCCTAGCTTAGTCATCTTGCTTCTCTAATGTCTTGCCCATAGGAAGCAGTTGAGGTATGTCCTTCAGTGAATGAACACACGTGGACAGCCTCAGGATACCTGCTTTGTGAAGTGATGGACAATCCTTAGAGGTCATTGACTGGCTTCTCAAAAAGGCCTGCTTGAACAACCAATACCCATTATTAAACATATCACTAAAATCGAAACCTGGTTCTTTATCTCCACGGCAGATAGAACAGATTCCTCCTTTAACTTTTATTCTGTCCTTCTTCCTGTTTTGCCAAATGATAAAATCCTTAAGAATCAAACTTTTATACGATTCATCCTTACATCCCACACGATGCCATGCATTACATAAATGCTTAACAAATGTTTGTTGCGTTACTACAATCAGACACATGACTTTCTTTAAGGCCATTAAATGAGCCAGCCTGTCCCAGATTCAGAGACTTTGCAATTGCTGTTCCCTCTGTCTGGGGTACTTTTTTCCCGACTCTTCATGAGCTGGTTCCTTTTCATTCTGCAAATGAAGCTTGCACATCACTGAGTCCTTCTGGTCCCAATCTAAAAGCACTGTCTACTCCCTGAGTCACTGATTGTCCTATCACCTGTGGTGGCCCCTACACAATACCCATCCTTATCAGAAATGATCTTAGTTATGTCTTTATTTAGTTTCCCCAACTCAAATGGACTCCACAGATGTATCTTTCCATCTCATTCACTGCTGTATCTCTCATACCTAGAACAGGGGCTGCTAAATAAAATTTTGTTTTTATTAAAAAAAATTTTTTTTGAAGTATAGTTGGTTTGCAGTGTTTCAGGTATACAGTAAAATGATTATGAATTATATCAGCTATTGAGAGAGTGAAAATGTTAATAATATGGTCTAACTATTACTGGGTTATGTGAGTTGTAAAAGAAGAGAGCAGACACACATACACACCTTTTTTGAACGTTTTCCTCAACCATGCTCACCTTTTAAGAATATATAAATAATTGAACATTCAGGCAGGGTGATACTCATTTTCACTCTTACCTTAAGGTTTTGTATCTTTCTTGAATCTAGAGAGACAAAATATCAGAAAATATTGGATTGGGGAGATCTGCCCCTTGAATTTCGTCTAAGAAGTCAAACCCATATGTGTAAATCCTATCTGCCTACGTGCCTCAGGTCAATGTACCCGGCCAGACGTGTGAGACACCCTTTTATCCATGGCCTCGGAATCAAGGTGGAGCTCATTTGGCTGTAGTTTGGGATGTCTTGCTTTGCAGATTTCCGTATCTAGGTTACTGCTTGGGTGTGGCATGGAGACCCTGGTAATTAGGTTTCTGTGATTACAGGAACTTCTGGGGCTCTGGTAAAAAAGCCCTTCCCCCCTGAAAACAGAACATTGCCTATGCTTAGGTTAGTAATATTGCTGAGAGAGGAAATATCGACTGAGAAGTGAAACAATAAGACTGCTTTTTTTTTTTTCCCCTAAGCTGAGTGCAGTGAAATGAGAACCAAAATGTTTGAAACTGGTTAATGATGCTGAGGGTCCTGCAGAAATTGATGCTTGCCTTTACTGCAGGATTCCTAGAGCAGCACTGTTTTTAATTTTTTCTAATAGAGGTTTTGCAAATTAGTTTTTTATAAGTTTATTTATTTATTTTTGGCTGTGTTGGGTCTTTGTTGCTGCACGTGGGCTTTCTCTAGTTGTGGCAAACGGGGGCTAGTCTTCATTGCTGTGGCTTCTCATTGCGGTGGCTTCTCTTGTTGCGGAGCACGGGCTCTAGGCGCACGGGCTTCAGTAGCTGTGGTGCACGGGCTTAGTTGCTCCGCGGCATGTGGGATCTTCCCGGACCAGGGATCGAACCCGTGTCCCCTGCATTGGCAGCCGGATTCATAACCACTGCGCCACCAGGGAAGTCCATAGATCAGCACTGTTGATTTGGGGTTGGGTGATTCTTCATTGTGGGGCTGTCTCGTGCATGGCAGGGTGCTCAGCAACGTCCCTGGCCTCTGCGCAGGTGTGACAACCAAAACTGTCTCCAAACATTGCCAACCCTAGTTGAGAACTACTGCTCTGGGGAATACATAGAAGAACCCTGCCTTAAGCCATGCCACTGGATTTGTTCAAAACCCATATGTGTTGCCACCATTAATGTGGCTGCGTGGTTTCCTTTCCCGTACATAAGAAGAGAAGGCTGCTTAACTCCAGCCAGTGTGTATGTCTTCTTAGTGATGCCAGAGTAGTTTAAACCAGTGTCTTCCCCAAATACTCATCTCCCGTCAGAATGCAGCCCCCTAGTCTAGTGTGACCTTGGTTTTCTCTGCACGCACATGTGAGCAGCTGGGCCTTGGTGTGTGCCTTCCAGCCAGTGGGGGCCTTTCTGGGTCTTCATGTGGTATCTGAACATGTCCTGATCTTCCAGTTTCTTGGAGGCCACTCTCTGAGGTCATGGCTCTGGCACTTAAGTTATCTAACGCTGTGGAGATCTATAATTATAAGAAAAAGGAGGGTAAGTCTCTTTGGTTGGTGGTTGCTGCAGTATAGGGAGGGGCATTTATTCCTATTTCAGCAGATAGGTATGGGATACCTGTGTGAGCCGTTCTTGGCACTGGAGGTACAAATGACCCAGTTACCTTCTTGGAGCCTCCTCTCATAGGGAAAGACAGATGATCAAAAAATGAATATAAAATATGTCCGGTTGATGATAAGTGCGGAGGAGAGAAAGACATTAGGATGATAAGGAAGCACTAGGTGTGGGGAAGCCTTGCAATTTCACATAGGGAGGACGTTTGGATGCCTCAGGGGAAAAGAGTTTCAGGCAGAGGAAGCAGTAAATGCAAAAGCCCTGGGGTAGGAGTGTGCTTGGTGTATGTGAAGAACGGCCAGGAGTGAGAGCAGGAGTTGTAGGGGAAGAGGCCAGGGAGGTGGGCCTGTACATGTCACATGGAGCTTTTCAGGCCTGGTAAGACCTCTTCTTCAACTTTTTATTACAGAAAATTTCAAACATGTACTAGACAGAAGAGTATAGAACCCCCTATCTACCTATCACCCAGACTTACTAAATAGTAACTCAGGGCTAGTTTTCTTTTATATATAGTATTGGGTTGGCCAAAACGTTCGGGAAAAAAACCTGTGGAAAAACCCGAACGTTTTGGCCAACGCAATATATCTTATAATCCCTCTCCAGATTGATTTGAAGCAAAGCCTAGACATACAATTTTATCTGTGAATATTTTGGGGTGTATATCTGGAAGGTAAGGAATTAAAAATGATCCTGATCCCAATGTTATTCTTAAAATAATTGATTACTATTAACAAATACCCAGTGTGTGTGTATGTATTTGTGTGTTTGTGTGTATATGTCTATTATACTGATTATTTCTAAATGTTTGATTATGTGTTTGATATCAGGACTCCAAAAAAAGTTTTTATGTTGTAATTAGTCAATGTATCTCTTAAGTCTTTTTTAATATTGAGGTTCTCTTTCCATCTTTTTTTTTTTCCCCTCCTGCTTTGAAAATGTTTAAGAAATCAGATCATTTGTTCTGGTTTTCACAGTCTAGCTTTTGCTGATCGTTTTTCTGTGATATTAACATGTTCCTTTGTCACTCTCTTTCCTATAAAATGATATTTTGATGTAGAGGCTTGGTTGTGTCCGGGGTGATGTGGCTTTTTTTGGTGAAACTACTTCATAGGTGTTGCATCAAGCAGCATATAATACCCAGCTGTCTCTTTGTGATGTCAGCAGTCATTGTTGGTTATGGCCGCGATCTGTTGATGGCTTAGGGTTTGAAAAATGGTGCTAATCTCATTTTGTCACCCCTTCTTTATTTACCACTTGGAATATGTCTATGAAGAGAATCATTTCCCATCTATGAGGTGGAATTTATAGGGAAAGCAGGATAAGTGCTTGCTTTTTTTCCTTTACCAGTTTTCAAAATTAATTGGGTAGTTTTCCAGCATCTTCCAAAGGTGACCCTGGCTGGCTGGCTGGCTTCCTTCCTTTTTTCCTCCCTTTCTCACCTTCTTGAACTCATGATTTCAAACTTTGGATACATTTTAATATATTGCTATTATCAATCCTATTGATGCTCAGTTGTCCCATTTTTTTGGCCAAGTTTGCTAGATTTTTGGCTTTTATTTGGAATAAGAGGGAAGGTAGTGGAAGATTTTGAACGGAGGAGTGATATATTGTGGAAATGATCATTTTGGAGTTTGTGTGGCCAACAAAGGGTAGGAGGGTAGCAGGGAAGAAGTAGAGAGTCCAGTTAGAAGGAAATTACAGTAATCTAGTCAGGACGTGGTACATCTTGGATCACTGTGATTTGGGTGGAAAGAATGGTGAGATTCAGGGTATTTTAGCAAAGAAGCTTATTTGGGGGGGAGGGTAGAATGGGGAGCAAAGATGATCCCTCCTCTTTTGTATTCCATTGTATCTTTATTATTTCGTATTGTTATGCTTTTATGCTAATTACAGATATTTGTTTACATTCTGTCTGCCTCCCTATGGTCACTAACCAATGACTGTGTTCCCGGTGTGGATTTGTTGCCTCTAACAGGGAGGAAGGTTGGTTAGTTTTGTGAGCTCACACAGAAGGAGAAGTAACATTAACAAATGCCCCAGAGCATATTGGCAGGTTAAGATATAGAGAAAGGGTATGGGAAGATCACGTGAACCTCCTCTGGCCCACATGCACCTTTGTAGGTTTAGAAACAGGTGACCCTCTAGATGGTGCAGAGCTGAAGGTGACTTTGTGAAAATGAGAAATAATAGGGTGGAAGCAGCACAGAGCATTAGTTCAAGCTTGGCAAAGTGGGAAGCAGGCTGGATTTCAGCCCTGACTTCCCTCCCTGCCCAGCACCCTTGTGCAGGGCACAACCTGAACTACTGCACACGGCATCCCTGCATATGACAGCCCCTGGGACAGGAGTAAACACACCCGAATCTAATTCCGGCACTGCCACCAACTGTGCGCCCTCAGCTTCGTCATCTGTGAAAAGATGGAGTTTGACTTCGTGGCCTTTTAAATGTAACCACTTGAACACAGTTTCACCACAGCTTGGCTATGTGTGGGTAGACTCGCAGTGCTTGAAAATGAGAAATCTTGCTAAAATAAAATCCCAATTTGTTCTAGTATTTCTTCTCAACAAACCAGTGGTTGCCAAATTTTAAAAACATTTTAAAATACATTAGAGGAAGTGAGTCAGATGCGTTCTTCATACACAACAGTGGAAGTACACTGAGTTCCAAGTTATGAATACTGTGAAAAATTGTGTTCGTTGTATAAATACAGGATGAAGCTTTCAGTCTTCCAGAATATATGGTCTCCCTTTCCTTATTTGTATTTGATTGCTCGTTAACGTATGTATGTATCACTGTGACATTCTTAAAAATCAGCTTTCCAAAATAAAAATACAAGCTCCAATCTCTTGTGTATCCAGTTGGTATTTTCCCATTGTTGGGTTTTGCCTGTTCACACAAGTCTTTGCCTCACAGCAGAGTTCAGCTTCCCCCAAATTAAAGCAGTTAGTTTATTCCTCTTTCTGATGATTGCCATATATAGAAAAAAAAAATCTATTTATTTTCATCGGGCACCGATCCCCGTGTCTTTCTTGTGGAACATGACCGATTTTGTTAACTCCACCAAGGAAAGAATAAGCAGAACTTGCTCAGGGTGGTCACATTCTATTCAGGAACATCCCCGGGAGGTGGGGAATAGTTGAGGTCTGCTGAGATAAACTCTTTTAAAAGTATGATACCATTGCTTTGTTATTATTTTTTCCAGTCTGCATGGTGAAAAGGACTTTTCATTTCACTGAGGTGAAAACTGGGTCTGTGAGAGGAGCGACTTTCTTAAAAAAAAACAAAAAACAAAAAACCCCAGAAACCAATTACTTGATATGCAGAGCCGAAAGCCTCATTCCCTTAACGAAATCAGTGCAGTGTGCACTGCCGTTAACCTGAGGAAAGCGGCTGACATCCCTTGATTACGACTGGAGGTGGAAAGACCCAAACTTGCAGGATTCCCCTCCCCCTCGAGAGATTGTTAGTCCAACCCTTTCTAGAGGTTCGTTTCGGCTCTCTGTCATCACCGGGACGCTAGCAGGGAATATGTGTCATGGTTACAATAGAGTGTGGTAACATATAACAACCATGAAAGCCCAGCGGGAAAGGCTACAGATTCCGGGGCTGACCTTGGAGTAAGTATTGTCTCTCTTTAATATTTGAATGCTTTCTGCATGGCACTCGCTTTCCTGCGACCAGTAGCTATTTAGCATTTGTTTGTACTGACAGCTTCAGAGCACTGCAGTGTGAGCTGGAAGGAGCATGTCTTAAATGTATAGCATTTGATTTCAGCTGATGTGGAAGCCCAGACCTAGCATTTTGTGTTGCAGTCAGAGGAAAAGAGCTGCTGCATATTTAAAGTTACTAAACCTCAGTGCTGGAAACATCTTAACAGCTCATTGTGAAAGAATGTATCAGCAGGCCTGTGGTGTGTCTGTCTTTTTTTTTCTTCTCATTTACTGTTTGTTTATCCCCAATGCTGCCTTGTTCTAAAGAAGGGCCTCTGTCTGTCTTGAATAACAGAAGACATTACAATGGATCAGAGTGCAAAAGAAGGGTTATTCGTGACACTCATTAGATGTGATCCGTGCAACAGAATGGTAATGAACTGTAGTACATTTTGCATCCTCTCTGCAGTCTCCATCCACCGCATGCAGTGTGTTTACCTAGTTGAGCTCTGTGTTTGCTTAGCTGGGTTTTTTTTGTTGTTTTTTTTTTAACCCATAAACGCATCTGACTGCCTTCTGATTTGATGCAGCCACGTAAAATGCCCACATCTAATTTGTGGAGAAGTTAAACATCTGTGATGAAGGAAGTGTCAGCAAATTTTTATTTTAAATCTGTTTGTCAAAGATGCAGCAGCTATGAGTTAGTCTGTGCTGGCACACTTAAAATAATTAGCAGTACAATAGAAATCTGGTAGAAAAATACAAATATGTCTTCTAACTTGCAGTACAGATACAAAATTACATTTTCGTTGAAATCTGTGCAACCCAAATCATCTCATACTGGACTCCTTCCAGGAGGAGACTGCAGGGGAGACCTGTACCCAGTTCTGAGGGGTAACTTTTCCTCTTGAACCCTGTAGGTGCGTAATACAAGGGAAACTGTTTCCTTGGTTACTAAGTGAATAAAAACATGACATTTCTGAAGGGATGTAAGCACTTTCTTAATCAGTTCTTGCTCTAAAATTATACACTGATTTTTACTGACAAGTGATCACTTATAAAAGTTAGAGGGCTCCTACAACCCTCTTGCTAGATGTGGCTTTTTATATAATAGAGATACAAAGAGTATTTACCCATTGCCTACTTTTGTCCCCATCTCCACCCTGGCATTCAGCCCTCCTCACCTATGTGGAATATTTTAGTGGCATGTGTGAATTTTTCTACTTAACCCTCATCTCTCTAGCATTCTGGAAATGTGCAGCTCAGATGCCCATGGCTCTGTGTGCCAGGCCCAGGAACTTAGCTTTAACCCCCAGCTTCACTTTGACCTCTATTTCTGATCGTGCTGCTTCCTTGCTGTCTTCTTTGGCCTTGGTATATACCATTTCACATTACACCTTTTCTTTCTTTCATTTTTGGTATCTCGTCCAGGTTAACAGGAGGTGCTTCAAAGTTGCTCTGTAAAATACAAACTCAGTTGTATTCATTGTTCCATCTATAATTTGAAAGACTGAGGTGTGCCGCAAATTTTATGATGATGCAAGACATACAGGTCAGCTCAGCACAGGGAGTTCCGTGCACTTTGTTTTCATCCCAGGCCACACCCCCTCAGTCTAGGCTCTACCCTGGTACATGTTACTGTGCTCTGAAATAGTTTATCCTTTACCTGAGGAGCTTGAGACAGTAGATTGAATTAGAGTATCACTCTTCAATGTCATTGTCGTGTTAGCGTGAAATTCACTTTGAACGTTTTGTTTACCTTGCAATGGAAAACTACTCTTAGAAAAAAAAAAAACAAACAAAACTACTCTTAGGTAGACATAGCTGATTTTACATTCATTCATGGAGAAAGCTAATTCTGCAGTCTTTGAGTAAATTCAGTTTCTTGACACTGCAGAGAATGGTTATAATGGAAAGTCTTATCACTGATTTTATTAAGAGCACATTTAGTGTATCTAATTTTATTTATTTGGGGACCTTTTAACAGACTAACTCTGCAGAACAGCTTCTCTGTGTTCTCTCATGAGATGTTTCTGGTTTTCTTCAGGAGAGTTTATTCCATAGGTACTGCAGCACAAACTCTTACATTAGCATATTTTATACCCTGTAGAGGCAATTCAGAATTTTCCATCTGATTTATCAATAACATGAGGCAGTTTCTGATTCCTGTTTCAGAAAGTGGAATCCTGGATGTGAGACAGCAAATATATAAGTATTTCAGAAATTAATGGATTATTAATTTATTCCAAAATTTCTGACAAGTAGATAGCCTATGCATGGATTTCTGATTTATGAGAAACTGGGTCTTTTTTTTTTCTTCCTTTTTTCAATTTTAGTATAGAATTAGGTTCACAGATACTTCATAGCACACGTGATAATGTGTCTCAGCTTGGAGGCATGGAGTGGCTTCAGTGCCTTTGCGTGCCTATTTTAGGACCAGAAGGAACAGATAAGACTGTACTTAGACTAAACGATGGCTGTATCAGTGGGCATTCAGGAGGGCTTTCCAATGAGCTGCTAAGTTAGAGTACAGTATGCTTAAGAGCAGCCGCTTTTTGAACGTGCTCTGAATGTATAAGGAAGCCAATTCCTTAGTTTGCCGAGTACTGGTACCAAACCAGAGAATGGTTTTAGAAGATATGAAACAGATATAA
Source organism: Neophocaena asiaeorientalis asiaeorientalis (assembly GCF_003031525.2). Classification (NCBI taxonomy): domain Eukaryota; kingdom Metazoa; phylum Chordata; class Mammalia; order Artiodactyla; family Phocoenidae; genus Neophocaena; species Neophocaena asiaeorientalis. The sequence continues at coordinate 1,737,431 of NW_020173964.1, read as the reverse complement.
AATGTTACTCTATTAAAACGTTTTATTAAACAAATTGGAGCATTGTGAGCAATGATTTACATTTTGGTTTAAAACAAACACAGCCAAGTCTCAATTATCCACATAATGGGAAACAAGGATGACATTAAGAATTTGGGAAGCCTAAATCTGATTCTAGCCACTGTTGCCACTTCTCTGTTCAGAGAAGGGCACAACCAGCTTGAATTAGCCAATATACCTTTGCAAAGGTATCCAATTACCTTTGCCTAAGGTAAGAAAATGTGGTTACGATGTAGAGTCGTGGACCAAAGGAGGGGCAGAAGAATGTTAAGAAACTCATTGCAATATAGCAGGAGTTTCCAGGGCTCACTTCAGCCTAAGAGTTGGTACTAGAACCCTTAGCTAATTCTTATTTTGACTTTGCCATGTGAAAATAATTAAAATTGACTAGTATTAACTTCATATTTTGATAGATCTGTTGGCAAAATTGTTGCAAGTAAGATATCTGACAAATTTGTTTCCTTTCGTCCCTAAAAGAGAAGAGCCTTGAGGCCAAAAGGAAAAAAGATAAAGGGACTGTAAGCTCACCACCCCATGCTGAATATTTGAGAATTGGCTGGTGAATATGCTTGGTGGTTTGGATGGGTTGTTGGGAGTAGAAATTATAATGGTCCCTCGATAGATGAACTTGCAAAAACCTCTTTGGAGAGTAAAACACTTTACAACCATATGTGAGAAATTTTGAAGTTACTTATTATGAATATAAGCATAAGAACACTTTTTACCATGAGAGTTGGACAAAATGTTGCTGGATATTTTTCAGTGCAAAGCGCTTAAAAGTATGGAAAGGTTCGTTGCTTTGCTTTTTAAAAACGACAGTATTTAACCTGAATTTTCATTTCTGTTCTGATAACTACTTCCCTAGAGTTCTGCTACAGATTCACCATTGGCTCTTAATCAGAAATCGAATATACTCAGTATAAAAAACAGCACTGACTTGACTTTGTAAACAATCACATGTCGAACATATCTGCCAAGTTGCTCCGTGACAAAGAAAAGGCACAAAGAGAAATGGCAGCAGTAGTTTTGAGAATGTAAATTTCAGCAGGAAGCATTGTGCTTGTTCTCTGTTTTAGAGCTAAAAAGGGGCACGTGATCAGATGATTACCTAGTGGTACTGATAGGCAAGCCGTGATCATTCTCGCCTAAAGGGAACACAGTCCCTTCAATGAGCTGTGCTATTTTTACTGCCATCATTTCTCCCACTTGGAATGACATTATTTTAACTTTCAGTCTCACTCCAAGGAGCCTGAGTCCAACCCCATCCAGTCCAGGCAGTCCCTGTAGTCCTCTCTTCGCTTTTCACTTCTGGAGGTAAGCGTGCTCCAGTGCCTGCCCGGGGCTGCTTTGTCTTCCCTTCCCTTCCCCCAGATCCCACCACGAGTATTTGAACACTTTGGATCACAATACGCAATAAGCAGTTTTTTCTTAACTGTTATGTTTCTTAACTTATGTGTTAACATAAAGTAAGGAAACTTGTTGAGCTGTTTGCTTGATGACTTACACTGAGAAAATGTACTATGCTTGTGCCATTGAGCATATCTCAATGTTTCACTTAATGTCCAGTGATTGATTAGTTGTTTGTTTGATTCCTGTGTGTGTATTACATGTGGCTTTCCTTAGGAAATGGTCTGCATTGAATTTCATGAATTTTGATCCATCTTTTATGATACCGTTTATGACAATTTCTAAGAAACATTTTCTGATTCACGTTAGAGTATCATATCTGTTGCCACAAATTATTTTATATCCTGTTATTTACAGGACAAAGTACTTGAATTGTCTAAAACCATCAGTATTTTAAAATCTTTTTTAGAATTCCCAGTTACATACCCCACCCTCTCACTCATAGGCTGATATAAATTCATTCTTCTCTGTTCTCTAGAGAAATATCTTCAAGGAACTATACTTGCATTTTAGCCTAGTTTGTTACAAGAGTACATAAGAGAAAATGCTGTTAGTATTGTATGTATAGTACATACGCTCTGTTAGGATTTTTGTGAATTTAGTGTCTGTGGGTAGAGTTGGTCTCCCTGTATCTAATCAGAAAAAATACAGAGTATCCAGCTTCCCCTCACCCTTTTTTAGTCCTAAATGAGAAAGTAGAAGCAAACTCTCAGTTGATGGAAAGAGTGATTTAAATGACTTTTTAATTAATGAATACTTTTTATTTCATATATGCAAATGGATGAAAAACTTGCCATGCATGACCAGTTCCTTAAAATTACTCACTTACAAGCTTTATGCTTATGTGTCAGTGGACAATTTAACAAATTTGTTTCTCTCATTTTTCTAAAATAAGACTGAACCAAAATCTGAAGAATTGACTAGGGAAATGAACGAACGACTTTGAACTTTGGTTCTACTCTTCTGCCTATGGGATTATGTTTATTATTTTAAAAGTGACTTTCAACATGAAGGTTCCACTAATAGCTTTTATAAAGCGTCCCCTGAATATAATAGATCCTAAAGCATAGGAAGAGTTTTCTGACAATCCAGAGAATTTCATCACTCTTGTAGCTAGTCTATTTTTGGTAGTCCAACCACAAGTAATTGGACTGTCTTCTGAACTTTTTTCTTCAGTGTAACATGACTTTATTAAATGCTCATGTTTCCTCTTCTTTTTCCTTCCCAAAGACAATAGGCTATTCGAAATAAAGGTGTTAACAGTAATGGAGAAGAGAGACTCAGAGTAAATGATGTGGTAGTGCAGAGGAGGATGAGGTTCTGAAAACTGTTTTTGGAGAGAGATGTTTTTAGAACTGGTGATATTGGAGCTGAACTATGAAAAATGGGGGTTTCAATGGGGAGAGATGGTTGTAAAGAACAAAACCGGACAAAGAATAAAACAAAGGCAAGGAGGTGAGAGAGTGTGGCACATTGTAGAAATGGTGTGTATGGCTAGAAGATAGGGTGGGTGAGGTAGAAGAAAAGCATGAACTTGTACAGAGTTTGATAAGGACTTATACATTAATTTGAGACCATGCTATGTAGGGCCTTGAATACGGAGCTAAAAAGTTTGACTTGCATTTTGTAAGCATTCCAGAGTATTGGAAGATTATTTTTTGAAAAAGGAAATGACCGATCCAAGCTCAGACTGGGAAAATTTACCTTTACCAATCTATTCTTTAGGTATAGATAGGATTTTAGGTAGAAACTCCAATGAGGACGCTGGTACGATATTTCATGAATAACAGGTCCTGGATTAGGACAATTGCAGTGAATTAAATTAAAAATTGCAGAGAACTTGATAGCTGACAGAAAACTGCCTATTTCTTTCAATTTAATCCACCTGACACTAGACAGGACGGAATATTGCTTCTGTTTATAGATGAAGATGCTAACACATTTAGATATTTAAGAGGCGTAACTAGCCTAGGATTCAAAATGAAGTCGCAGATCTTTCCACTGTGACTAACTTAAGACAGACACATTGCCATGGGATCATTTATATGGGGTTTAAATTATCCAGTTTATGTAGACTCTGTGACCTCCTTTAGTCATTTTTATTTCCCCAGTGCCTTTCTCAATGCCTGGAATGTAGTTGAGTGTTTGCAAAATGTTTATTAAAGGATGAATGAATGAGTGAATTGGAAACAGAAGATGTATTGATAACAGTGCTGCTTGCAAATCAGCCGCCGTACAGTTGGCTCAGATACAATGGAATTGTGTTTCTCACTCACAGAACAAGAGTGTGGAGAAGAGGATCCACTCCACCCAGTCATTCAGGGATCTGGGGTAGGGGGGTCTTCAACACATGGCCTTTAAGGTTGCCCTGGCCATCATTGCAGCTGGTGGAAAAGGGAAAGAGCACGAGAGATGGTGCATTGCCAGACCTGAGAGTGGCATGCATTACTTTCACTCCCATTCCACTGCCTAGAATTTAGTATTCTACTACACCTAAGGACAAGGAAGGCTGGAAAATACAGCTGCCCTGTGTCCAGAAAACAGAGGAAATGAGTTTGGTAAATAGATAACAATCTTTGTTACAGAGGTTGAAAGAAAGGTGCACACAGTAGGTGTTCAGTGGATAGTTTTGAATGAACGATTGACACTCCGATTTCTAGCATTAACTGAGCAGAACCCAAGAGAGGGAGTTGGAGAGGGAGGAAAATTGTAGAAATGATGAGTTTGGCCTTGACCACACTGAGACATCTCTAGGTAGAGATAGCTGGTTGGCCGCCTGGAGTTGGGTGTCTCCAACAGTGTGCCCCCAGATGATGGTCAAATGTGCATGGTAGAGATTCCAAATAGGTTCATGCTATTACCACAGAAAAGCATTTATTGCATCCCTGCATAGAATATTTTTTCTTCCATTGATTGTGATGGATCAGAGTTCTTCTTGCTCCTTTTTTATGAGTGGGGGTTGAAGGTCCGGGGAGAGTGATGGTGGTGAGCCTTGACAGTGTCTGTGCCCTTTTGAGGTGCTGACACACAGAGTTTCTAAATGCGGCAGTGGAATATTCTGTTCCTTTCATGGTGAAGCCCTGGAGGCAGGCTGTGCTGGGATGGGAGTTACCCTCCTACCCTCTGTCTCCATGGGCTTCCTGAGAGTTGCCCTGAAATGAGAGATCTGTAGCTTCTGGGGCAGCTCAGCTGCTAAATGAAATGTAAATTGAGTTGAGTATGTCTCAGGAGTGTAACCTTACACTGCTACAGGGGGGCTACAGGGGCTACAGCAAGGCTCATTTTGGCTGCGTAGGAGGGGAAGAATTTTCTAAGAAAACTTTCAGAGTGTAGAATGGGCCGGATCATCAGACCATCAGTTTCACACCACTGGAAATCTCCCAGGAAGGCCAAGTTCCCATTTACCTGGAAAGTTGTAGAACAGAGAATTCAACCACATTATTCCCAAATGCCCTTTCATCCTGAAATTGTGACATTCTTGTCTTGCAGCAGGGCTGGAGAAAGAAAGGCAAAACACAGTTTGTCCACAAGCTTAAAAAAAAAAAAAAAAACATGGCCCGAATATCCATTTATCCATATCAATGTGATAGAAAACATCCTAAAAACCTTGAGTGGAATTTATATATGCCTTCCCTTTCTCCCTTCTGAGGCAACGATAGCCACTCAGAATTTCCACAATCCCCAGTACTGAATACGTTTACTTCCATTTAGTGGCTGTTTCATATAATGATGAAATCAGTGCTTCGTGAGTAATGTGGATGTGATCCAGGCCAGCTCATAGTCTGGACTGTGATCATTAGGTAGCAAAATTCCAAAGGAAGCTCTCTCATTTTACATTCTCAGGATCTTTCTTGGCACCTGGCAGGCCTCGCCCTCAGTAGGGACCAGTAAATAGCTGGAGGCTGGCTACCGTTCCTCAGGGACCACATTGCTGTTGATACAGCAATGTTCCTTTGCATTTTCATCACATGCCCCAACTTCTGAGTGGATGGCAACCCTTAGAGCATCTGCTGCACTTCCTGCACTCCTTCTCTTTTACTTAATCCATCCTTTTGTTCCCCATTTGGTTTCTGGAGTCTCGAGATGGTGGACACACAGCTAGGCCAGAGGTAGCAGTGGAGTGGCTATTCCATTTCTTCTCCTTTCCCCTCCCAAATCCCCATCTCCCTGTTTCAGCTGGGACTGAAATCACACACACCACACAGCTGGTAGGATTCAGTACTAGTCTCAGAGAAGACTATTGCCATTGTGCCATAAACTTCACGAGGACAAGGATTTTTTTTTTTTTCACACATGTATCCACAAAGCCTAAAATAGTGCCTGACACACATAGTAGAGGCTTCCTAAGTGTGTATGGATGGAATGAATGTGACTCCCTGGGACTCCAGCCTGGTCTGATGTTTTTACCTGTGCCCTCAACATGGCACACTCTTACGTAGGATGTATGCTTTGGGATTGGTGCTGACACCTTGAGAGATAGGGCATGCATTTTGATGCTGCCATAAGTATTAAATTATAACCTTCAAAATGTAAAAACTGACCAGGTATTAATTGTAAATAAAAGTTCAAGGAGAGAGTAGAAAGGCATTATTATAGAAAGGTAAACCTCAGAGTATATTAGCAACTGTACCTGGCTATGGTGAGGGGCAGAGAAAGTAATCTCAAAGTCACGGCAGATGACATGCTGAAGAGGCTAAGTCTCTTTAATGAAAGAGAGAGTTCAATGTAAGCCCCACGGAATGGAGGCCTGCCTATTTTGCTACTTCTATCTCCCTGACACCTATAACAGCACTTGGTATATAGCAGATACTTCATAAAATCAATTAACTATTGTCATTAAAGGTGCTTTGAAGCAGCAAGAGAGTTTTAATTGGGGACTTTGGGGGCTGCTTTGTAAAAACAAGAGGGCTTCTGTGAGTCTGTATTCTCTCATGGTGTGATTCTAGTCTTGCCTAGAGCTGGGCCACTGCTGCCCTTTTTCTATGGGGCTCCCATTCCCCAGTGTACTGCAGACCCCACCTGGCTGGCTCCTTTCATTCCTGTTACCTGACTGGCCCTGGAGGAGTTGAGTTATGGGACCCCAAAATACTAGCAGTATGGTGCCTGAATCTTGATCCCTGCCCCCAGCACATAGAAGCTTTGAGACCTTGGGCAAGTCATGAATTTCATGGACTTTCACTGTCTTCACCTACCTTGCCCAAGAATAAGAATAATAGCTTATAGGCATTTAGTGGGATAAATTTCTATTAGCAAGAATGGGACCTGTGGTGGTCCTAAAGTCGGTAGGAAGGACAGGTAGTGGATACTTTAGCGGAGGAGGGCATTGGGGATGATGGTCACCTAGTCCAGTTTTTGCCAAGAGCTTGTCCATTTGTCCTGCTGCTGCTAGAAAGGTTACTGGGTGTCCACAGCTGTCTGAATCCCCCTCACTCCACTTGTTGCCATGGTGAGGGGCAGATATAATAAGCATTTACCAAATACATGGCAATATGCTATGATTTTGTGCCTCCTTTTTTTAATGTCTTCCTTTTTTAAATTTTTATTGAAATATAGTTGGTTTACAATGTTGTGTTAGTTTCAGGTGTACAGTTAAATGATTCAGTTTTATATATATATATATATATATATTCTTTTTTTACTTTCTCTTCTGTTATAGATTATTACAAGATATTGAGTATATAGTTCCCTGTGCTATACAGTAGGTCCTTGTTGATTATCTATTTTATATATAGTAGTATGTATACTTTAATCCCAGATTCCTAATTTATCCCTCTCCACTGCTCCCCTTTGGTAACCATAAGTTTGTTTTCTATGTCTGTGGAGAAAAGGGAACCCTCCTGCACTGTTGGTGGGAATGTAAATTGGTGCAGCCACTATGAAGAACAGTATGGAGGTTCCTTAAAATACTAAAAATAGAGCTACCATATGACCCAGCAATCCCACTCCTGGGCATATATCTGGAGAAAAACATAATTCGAAAAGATGCATGCACCCCAATGTGATAGCAGCACTATTTACAATAGCCAGGACATGGAAGCAACCTAAGTGTCCATCTACAGATGAATGGATAAAGAAGATGTGGTACATATATACAATGGAGTATTACTCAGCCATAAAAAGGAATGAAATAATGCTATTTGCAGCAACATGGATGGACCTAGAGACTATCATGCTAAGTGAAGTAAGCCAGACAGAGAAAGACAAATATCGTATATAACTTATTTGTGAAATCTAAAAAAGGATACAAGTGAACTTATTTGCGTCTCCTTTCCATGGGACTCTTGTAAGTGCGGGAAAGTCAACTGACTGCTAAACCCTTTTAGTTTCATTGACTTTGTAGGATGAGCAGGACCATTTGTCTTTTTTATTCTCTGTTTTCTCCACTTCACTTTGTGAAGAGTATTGAAAAAAATCTGAAGAAGCTGGTACCAGATGGCAATTTTTTCACAGTCTACAGACACCAGTTCCGGTGCTTTTGTGAATGTGATGGTTTAATGAACTGCCTTGTGCATCCGTGAGTTTTATTTTTGAATTGTTGTGTAGGACCGGGTCTGTTTTGTGTAGGCACTCCATGGAATGGCTCTGCAAAACAGAGATGAGCACAACTGTGAACACTTTGCTGGTCCCGTGGGCGTGGGCTGGGCACAGGTGGGAAAACTGGGGCCTCGGGTGTCACTGGAGGGGTGGCAGGGGAGGCATGGACAGGCCAGTTAGTGCTCCTCTCGTCTACCATGGTTGCTGCAGGTGCCACCAGCTGGGGGCTTCTGTTTCTTGGAAGAATCCGAAGAAGGGAGAATGAGATGATGCATCTGTGGTACTCCAAGTGGGGAAATAGGTGAGGGGGCAGGGAGTAGACTGACGTGCAGGAATGGGGAAGGGTGAATATAATAAACTTATTGCAGAAGATGTTTGGGTGCTTTCCTTTGATTTTTTTTCTGGAATTTATTATTTTCTGAACTGATAATACAAACTTGCCTGTTATAAAGTTATCAAGCCTAGGGGATGAGGTTTTGTGAGGTCAGATGGCAAACAGAGCTTTCACATCCCACCGGGTCCCTGGAACACGTTAGTCCTTTCAAAGCCTTCGCTTCTGCAGGTGTAGGTGCCTCCATGGCCAGGCCCTGAGAGCCTTTCAGGGGCCTTGGTTTCTGCTACCTGCCCGGTGCTGTCCTTAGTGTTTCCCATACATTAACTCCTATAGTCCTCACACCGGGCCCGTGAGTCCAGGAAGAGGATTTCACATTTGACAGATGTGAAAACTGAGGCCCAGAGAAACAGACTTATCTGTAGTGACCACACATCTCTGTTTGCCCAGGTTCAGTTCAGTTGATGCTTCCTAGCCCAGTGTGCTTATCAAAAGTGTCCCCTTTCACCTTCACGCCCTCCATGTTTGAACAATAAAATGTACCCACTTGCCAATGTCTAGAAAGAGGCTTGATCTGGTTCAAACTCAGGCCTCTGGGGGAAGAGCCCTCACTTTTATTCTACAGCATAAGGTTGCACTGTCTACACTTTACTTGAACACATTCCAGTTTGCAGTCATTCTAAATTTGCATTCCAAGTAGAATACGCTATTTACAGGGAAGGTGATTTTGTTACTCTGACTGGAGTTCATCTACGTGGTTCACCATACAAGTAAATTTTTCAGTCCTCTGTTGAGAGTGTGGTTATGGGACTGGGGAGCATGTTTTGAATTGTGGCGCCCTATATTTCTCTTTTTTAAAAAGTTTTATTTTAGACAGAGCTTAAGTGATGCAATGAAGGTTAAATTGATTTCATTTGGAAATCAGGCCATGGGCCCCCGAGGGACTGATATCTACTGCTGCTCTATCCTGAGTAGTCTCTGCCCAGTTCCCTCAGCCAGGGCTGGCCTGCTTCTGTCCTGGGGAGACGGTCTCTCACCATTGCTGTGATGGTCTCAGACCCTTTGAGCCCTATTAGGAGATGTACCTCTTCAGCCCCACCCCAAGTACAAGGAGCCTGGAAACTTCCTTTGTACCACCCACCATTAGAGACTCATTTGGCCCTTCATCACTCAGGAGTATTCGTTATTACATAGTTTTCCTGGACCAAATACTGTGACTTCTTTACTTAACTAAATTTTGAATTTTGGTTTTAGAATACATTGAAATTATAGCAGTTATCTTTCAATTACTAGATCATCTTGGGACAAATGAAAAAAGTACTTTGCGCTGTGTGTGTGTGTGTGTGTGTGTGTGTGTGTGTGTGTGTGTTTGTGTGTGTTTGTATGGGGGGGTGCTGCTGTCTGTTCCATTTTGTTACTGCATTGCTTTGAGACTGGGAAAAAGACATTTCACGTCATTTTTCAAAACTTATTTCCTACTCTTAAAATGTGGCTACACCCATTATCACCCACCCTGTTAATAAGAGAATTAAGTTGTGATCCTCTTTGAAAGCAAAAGATGGTGATGACAACGTGAAGCTCAGAGGTGTCTCAGTAAGAGGAGTGATACAAATACAGAATTAAAAAAAAATTTCTCAAGTTTCTCCAGCAGTAAATGGGGATAATAATACCTCTTGAAGGTGTTATAAGAATTAATTAGATAACGTTTGTGAAAAGTTCCAACCTGAGCATTCTGTTTTATTATTATTACCTTCATATTGTTCTTAGAAACCCAGCGTTCAGAATGAACTGCAAAACCTGACCTTTGTATCGAGGATGTTGCATATGCTAATGGAACATGACAATGATGTGATATTATGAAAATGGGACAGCTGTACTCATGATCCCGGGTGAAAAGGAGATGAGCTCAATTTCATGGATCCTTACGCTATTCTACTACTTTTTCCATGACAATATGCACTGTTACTATTCAATGTGAACTATTACTGGGTCCAGTTAGTAAAACAATACGGGGATACTCCAAAGTGAGAGAACATTTATTTTCCTAAAGTGGTATTGGAATTGTGTTTCTTTTCCTCTTTGTGTAAAATATGAACTTGGCTCAATCTTAAGTTCTGAGTCAAAAAGTCATATCCCTGGATTTCTGTAGCAGCCTCCTATCTTGTCCCCCCCGGCTTCAGTTCAACTTTTGTCCTCCTAAGCTCATTCTCCATCAAGCTGTCAGATTGGTCTTTGTCGTGTCAGTCACTTCTCCGCTCAGGGCCTTCCAGTGGGCTGCCCTCCCATCTTCCGTGACCCACTTCCTGCTGCCTCTCACTCATTTCCTGCTGGCTGCATTGGACTCTGCTTTTTCTTGACCACTCCAAGCATGTTTGTGTCATGGCCTTTTTGTCTCCTGTTCCTAGAGTTTTCTCCCCTACCCTTTTGAAAAATTCCAAACCTATGAAAAAAGTTGGAAGAATGGTACAGTCGACACCCATGTTCACCTTGATTTATCAGTTAACACTTGCCACATTTACTTTATCTTCCTGCCCCCTTCCCTTTTAGCCCATATATATATTAAAAGAAATGGGGTTTTGTTTGTTGGTTTGTTTGTTTTTGCTGAACCATTTGAGAGTAATTTGCAGACATTCAGACATTTCACCCCTAAATACTCCAATATTTATCTCCTGAGAGCAATTACATTCTCAATAACCATAACATCATTATATCATTATTTTTTTAACATCTTTATTGGAGTATAATTGCTTTACACTGGTGTGTTAGTTTCTGCTTTATAACGAAGTGAATCAGCTGTACGTATACATATATCCCCATATCTCCTCCTTCTTGCGTCTCCCTCCCACGCTCCCTATCCCATCCCTCTAGGTGGTTACAAAGCACCATCACTAATCATTAGAGAAATGCAAATCAAAACATTATATCATTATTATACTCTCAAATTGAAAATGATTACAATATTATCTGATATGCAGTCCGTATCAAATTTCTCCAATTATCGCCTTAAAAGTTCTTTAGAGTTGTATTTCTTTAGGGGCTTCCCTGGTGGCGCAGTGGTTGAGAGTCTGCCTGCCAATGCAGGGGACACGGGTTCACGCCCCGGTCCAGGAAGATCCCACATGCTGCGGAGCAGCTAGGCCCGTGAGCCATGGCCGCTGAGCCTGTGCGTCTGGAGCCTGTGCTCTGCAACGGGAGAGGCCACAACAGTGAGAGGCCCGCGTACCGCAAAAAAAAAAAAAAAAAAAAAAAAAAGGTTATATGTTCCATTTAGTTGTCATATCTCTTTAATTTAGAATACTTTTAGGGGTTTTGTTTTAATCTTTTCATAATATTGACATTTTTCAAGAATACAGGACAACTATTTTGTTGACTGTCCCACAATCTCAGTTTATCTGATGGTTTCTTTATCATCAGATTCAGGTTAAACATACTTGAAAAGACCAGGTGAAGATGTCCTACCCATAGCATCATATTACGAAGCCCAAAATCTGGTGCCTTCCAGACCTTTCCCTTGTGGTTTTACGCCTTTTGCTTTATTAAGTAATCTCTGGAGCAGCATTTTGAGTTCACATGAATATGCTTTTCTCAACAGAATTTTACCCAATGGTTTTTACATTCATCAGTGACCTTGCTTGACTCAGTTATTATATTGCTGTTTGTCAAATGGCAGTTTTCTAATTCTGTTATTAGCTGGTGTTTTTCTGTTACAGAAGAAATTTTCCTCCTTTCTCTCCCCCCGTTTTTAGGAATGTTATTATTAATTCATGCATTTTTTTAAAAGAATAAAATAGATAACATATATTTGGTGTATAATGATCCGTGACCACCATTCCTCCTTTTGTTGGTCAGGCTGTCCCCAAATCCATCAGAGGGAAGCCTTTCAAGCTGACTCCTGGGTCCTTTTGACATTATCCTCTTGGTCTTTGAGCAGTGCATTTTCTGGTACAACAAGCTATTCTAGCTGATCGGAACAGCTAGAGGAACACTGTCCCTCCTGGTCCCCAATCACCTGATCTCTCCTTCACGTAATGTCTGAACTAAATGTCAGTGCAGCAGACAGCCTTCCCCACCCCCTCGTGGAGAGCCCCGGCCTGTTCCCCCAACCCTGCTTCATGATGTTTCCTTTGGTGTGTATCCCCACTCAATATATAACATTTGTTTGTTTGTTTGTTGTTTATTTTACCCAACTAGAACGAAACTTTTAAATTGACAACAGTTTGCCTATTTTGCTCACCACTGGGTCCCTAGTGTTGGTATGTAGTGCGTCCTCAACAAATATTTGTTGAAAAAAATGAGTGAGTGGATCTACCCCCGTCTTGAGCCTGCATCAAGCTCTTCCAGATTGGAAGCTGCTGCTTTTCTCCTCTTGACACTGAGATGGATCAGGCTGCGTGGAGTTCACACTCATTCGTCTGGGGTTTATGGCAACTTTACTTCTAGTAGCTCTCCTGCCTTTGGATTCTGGTGATAATTCAGAACGATTTTCACTAACAGCGCATCACAAATGACACTCAATGCAAGGCACTTGGCAGTAACAGTGGAAGCATCTACAATGCAATTCCTTTTTCCCCAGCTTCTCTGAACAGAAGGTCTGGCTATTTTAGAAAAAAAAAAAATGAGACACTTGACACTGTGTTAGAATTTTTACGTGGGATCTAATGCTGGGAACTAAACATTAAGTAGAATAAGGGCTTTGTTTTCTATATGAACAAATAATACCTTAAAAACCTTCATGGGACTTGCAAAGTATGAGTTGTTCTTATCCTCACAGAATTTCTGTCCTAGCTTTGGTGATGAGAATTAAGAAAAGAATACGGGGCAAGAATTGTACTTTAACATTTAATGTAGTTGATGGGTGTAGTGACCTGAATGGTGACCCCCAAAGATATCCTAATCCCTGGAACCAGTAAATATTATCTTATTTGGAAAAAGAGCCCTTGCAGTTGTGATTCATTTAAGGATTTTGAGATGAAGAGATTAAGCTGGATTGTCCTGTGGGTCATAAATCCAAACCCAAGTATCCTGAGACAGAGGCAGAGGGAGATTTGACTCCCCAAGAAGCTGGACGAGGCAAGGAACAGACTCTCCCCTGGTGCCTTCCAAGGGAGCATGGCCTGCTAATACCTTGACTTGGGCCTATTGATACTGAGTTTGGACTTTAGTCCTCCGAACGATGAGAGAATACATTTTCATTGTTTAAAACTACCAAGTCTGCGGTAATGTTACTGCAGCCATAGAAACCAAATATAATGGTAAACTGTATATTCTCTCACCCTCAAATGACCCTGTGAGAGCCATGTATCGGAGCCCTCTATCTCCGTTTCATTGAAGAAGGACCAGGGGCTGAGGGAGTCATGTAACTCGAACCGGCTTTTCTGATTCTTAGTCCAGGGCTCCTTTCACTCTGGCACCTCCCTCACTTAATGACCAGCGAACAACACAGACTGCTCGGAAAGAGAGTTCATAAAAGAGACAGACCACCGTGGCCAGAGAGATCGGGGACAGATGTGAGAGAGGTGCAACCCCAAGGGCATCCTTAAAGGGTAAAGATTCTTAAACAGTTGGAAGATGACCAGCCTATTTCCCAAAGCCCAGGGGACTTATTCCCTCTTTCCAGTGCTGTTTTAGCCCTCCAGACTGTGGATGTCTTTGAGCATGTGTGTCCGCGTGTTTGTATTTGCATGGAGGAGAGAATCCCTTGCTGTCTGGTTGACGGCGCATTTTAGTCCCATCTCATGGATCTTTCCCTCTTCAGTTTTCATGTATGTGGTGGCTTCCTGACATGTTACAGGCGATGGGATCTGGGTAAGCCTGCACAAGGCTCCAGATAAAAGCCACAGAAGGATCTGCAGTTCCCACGCACTGCAAAGTGCTTGCTTTGGCTTGCTTTTTCTCCCTGGCATGCGTTGAAATTCTCCTGTTGGATGCCCTGCTATGGATCTGTGCTCTAGGAGTCTTGGCCTGCACTGCTGCTTCTGCTACTTACCCCGATGATGGGGCCTTATGCGCCTTCATTCATTCAGCAGTCATTTTGCTTCTGAGAGCCAGGTGCGGTCGGGAGAAGATGACAATAAATGGGATTCCATCCCTCCCCTCAGGGAGCTTTCAGCTGTGTATGGGAGGCAAACAAGGAAACAGCTTGACTGAAGTGTGATAACAGTAATAGGGCGATGATAATCCCATGCTACTCCCTGCGCAGAGACAGTAGGAGAACGAAGCCACGTGTTTAATAAAGAGGATCCTGCGGGCTCGCTCAGGAACCGGCCGGGGAGTCCCTAGACCGTGGCATCCGGCAGGGGGATCTGAATGGTTAGCATCCCCACAGTGCAGCTCCAGGTATTTTGTGTGTGATGATTATAATGTGTTTCGGTTTATCCATCCTTCACCTGTTACCTTAGAGTGCTACCTAGGAACCTCGATTGTATGGGCTTTCTGTTTAGCTCAGTGTGAGATAGATAGAGTATGGATACATGAGCACCCTCTTTATTCTTTTAGTAGCCACTGACCACCATCCTCAACTCATTTGCATCTATAGTCTTCTATCATGATGAGAGTTATAAAAGGAGCTGACTTCTATAGACTTTGCACAGAGCCCAGCAGCAGCCAGAGAGCTTGAAAAGCCCCCAGATCTGTGTGGCATTGGATGACTTAACGGGATCAGCATCAGGGATCTGGTATAGACGGTCTCACCTTTATTGCTCTGGGGATCCTTTGTAATGTCAGGCTTTTTGTAGAACATCCCATACAATCCCTTGATTGAACATATCTCTTGATTAAGAAAAGACAGGAAGCAGAAAGCGACTGTGAATTTCAGGACATTTAATATTTTCTAATTTATTGATCATGACAACAGCTACAGACATTTGAGAAAAAAAAAATACTAGTGCCTTTGTGTGTGGCTTTGTTTATTCAGGCTGTTGGCAGTGTTTGGACTCCCAGGCCCCCCATTATAGCTTCACGGGTATGAGTCACTGTCCCCCACCTTAATGATCCATCGGGTTATACTCCCAGCTTACAATGGGCATTGTCTCTTTCCAGAAGGAAAAAAGATGATAAATTACGACAGCTATTGAAATAAGTGAGATTCCATTTGGTGTTACATTCTTTTGTGAAAACAGAACTGAAAGAGTTTGACAGAAAATGTATTTTATTGTTTTGTCGGTGTTGGCTTAATTTTGTGCGTTCCAGTAAAATGACAGTGACTGCAGAGGATTTGAACTCAGCACTTGAGCTCTATGGTTGTCCGGTCTCCAAAGGCATTTTCACTTCTATTCTCTGCTTCTTTGGAGCTTCCAAGTGGATCTCATTTTTCACTATAGAATCCATTGTGTAGGTTCCTGTAAAAGCACACACATTTTTATATTGCTTGCTCTATTCTGAGACACTATGTTATTATGTGATACGTACACGTTTGTAAGTGTGCTTATGAATGAACATGAGAGAGGATACACTTTGCAGTTACTGTGATCAGTGTAACACAGTATTAAAATCAAATAGTTTTTCCATTTATTTTACATAAAGTGAACTTACCTGTTCTCCTCTTCCCTTCAAAAATGGTAGTTTCTTAAGAGTTTCGTCTGAGGTTGGGTAGCCCTTGGGTGAGTTATGGTAATGAGAATAAGGTTATTAAAGGAAGGCCTAAACTGTACCCATTTCTAGTTTATTCTGTATTCTAAAATCAGTCCTTAGGAAGTCAGCTTAAAATTATTTGTAAGTTGTAGCATATCAGTCAGTCAGCAAATGGAACCAACTCTGGTTGGTTTGCTCTGCTAAGGCCATGGGAGATATCAAGAAGAGGTGTTCTGATTTTCTCGGAACTTATTTTGGTTTTGAGTAACAACTTAGTTCAGCCTAGACACCTGTAAATGTAAAGGGTTATGTTACGAAGGCCACGTAAGTGGTACAGCCAGAGGATTTAGGAATTCAGGAGCAGGGTTTGAACTGGACCAAGAAAGTCAATGAGGAGCAAAGTAAGTGAAAGGAGAGAAGGTCATCAGGGATGAGCCAGGAATAGGAGGGAAAGGGATGATGGAGATGTGATCAGGAATGGGGAATAAGCCAGCTTGTCTTTGAGCTTGAGTTACCTAGAGTGTGGATAGAAGGAATTTTATGGAAAAGAAAGGTTGGGCACAGACTGTAGAGTGTCTCACATGCCAGTCTACGAGACCTAGGTTTTATTTTTCTCAATGTGGGGCATGTCTGAGGTTTTTAACTGGGAAAATGGGACTTCAGTAAGATTTCTGCACTGGAGAAGCATAGTATGAATATAGGAGAGGAAGCAAAGCACAGAAAAAGGAAAAATCAAGAACAGATATAGAGGGACTTCCCTGGTGATGTAGTGGTTAAGAACCCACCTGCCAGTGCAGGGGACACGGTTTGATCCCTGGTCCAGGAAGATCCCACATGCCGTGGAGTAACTAAGCCCGTGCGCCACAACTATTGAGCCTGCGCTCTAGAGCCCACTCAATGTGGGGCATGTCTGAGGTTTTTAACTGGGAAAATGGGACTTCAGTAAGATTTCTGCACTGGAGAAGCATAGTATGAATATAGGAGAGGAAGCAAAGCACAGAAAAAGGAAAAATCAAGAACAGATATAGAGGGACTTCCCTGGTGATGTAGTGGTTAAGAACCCACCTGCCAGTGCAGGGGACACGGTTTGATCCCTGGTCCAGGAAGATCCCACATGCCGTGGAGTAACTAAGCCCGTGCGCCACAACTATTGAGCCTGCGCTCTAGAGCCCACGAGCCACAACTACCGAAGCCCGCACGCCTAGAGCCCGTGCTGTGCAACAAGAAGCCACCGCAATGAGAAGCCCGCGCACCGCAACAAAGAGTAGCCCCCGCTCACCGTAGCTAGAGAAAACCCACTCGCAGCAATGAAGCCTCAACGCAGCCAAAAAATAAATAAAAAAAAACAGATCTAGAAAGACGGCATTGAGAAAGGGAAGGAAGAATGTGACAGACATTATGGAAGAAGAGTCAACAGGACCAGCTGGGATATGGACCGAAGGAATTGTGGTAGCTCAGAGAGAAATAGGGAATTAGGAGAAAAATCAGTTGGGGAGTTAACAATTTCACTTTTAAGTGTGTGTAGTTATGTCGAATCTGAAAATGAGGACGTCACGGCTGAGTGGAAACAGCCTGCGTGCTACTGGAGGAGCAGCATCCTGGAGCTGGGATTTGTTTCCAGGACCCGGCGTGTGATGGACATGGCGGTGTGGGATGCATCGTCTGAGTCACCAAGGCCTCTGTCGGGCTGCTGGTGGGAGGTGGATGCTCTGCAGAATCTGCCTTGCTTCGTGTCCCTGTGGTTTGGGTCTCAACGAAGGAAAAACAGCGAGCAGTTTGCAGTTAGGAAAACAAGGACTGACCTTGAGGAGACATGTTCCGGCTGCAACCTGCAACCGAGATTTCTTGAGTCCAGCTAACCAACAGTGAGCCTAATGCTCCAAATGGAGAAACACCTGAAGAGCCTGAAGTTCCAGTTTGGATCCCCAGCCTCTGGACCCCCTAGAGATGCCCCCAGAAACCCGTGGAGAAGTTCCTTCGTTTATGATGCCAGTGAGGACCTGAGTTCTAACAGTGACAGAAGTGTCTCTCCCTCTCACCTGTGGAGTTAGACCGCAGGGGCAGCTGTTGGCCAGGCTACTCTTCTTTTCTCAAGAAAGAGCAAGGACTATACTAAAGAAAAAATAGCCCTGGACGGAGACCCCAAGCTCTGTGCAGTTGAGTAAGGAAGCGATCATTGGGGCAGAGAAACTTTAAAGGGAAAATTTTGTAACCTGCTGCCTTTTCTACATAATCTAACAGAACGTGAAACTTTGAGGAGCATGGCTTATTTTTAAGCCTTCTAGTGTGAGGGGCTTGCAAAATGTTACCTAGAATAGCTGAATATATTGATTTGATGCAGGAAATTATTTAATATTGATTCTTTTATTTGTTGGAAGTTATCAGCCCAACGTAGAAATTTTCATTTTGGAAAGCCATTTGACTGTGTCATTTGCTCATTTCTGTATCCTAGAGGTGGCTAATAATGAATGCTTCTTTTCAACTACTCTTGTGTAAGAGGCACTCAGAACTCTGTGTTAAGAAGGATTCTGAGGCTCAACTGGGGGCTTAGTGGCTAAAAACTATGTAATCAGTCAGCAGTACTTACTGTGGTAGTGATAGGAATGAGGATAGGATGGGGTGGCAACAGCACCTATGCCATAGATTTGCCGATGGAAATTGTGTTGTGAAATTGGCATAGTAGCATTGGGTTCATTTTGATAGAAATTGGCCAGAAGCTTTAGATGCTTCTTAAAAAAAAAAAAAAAA
>NW_020173964.1:1690666-1718598 GCF_003031525.2 Neophocaena asiaeorientalis asiaeorientalis | reverse complement strand
GTACCAAAAAAAAAAAAAAAAAAAAATCCTGACTTGTATTTGGAGAGCATGCATTCTGTCACCCTATAAATTGATTTGGGTTTTTGAAAGATAAGGGAGTCTAGGGCCAGCCTCATTTTTGCCCCAGCTAATTTGGGGATTTCATTTTTCAAGAGACTCTCTGACCCACTTTGGTTCTGAGGGCTGTGCAGTGATATTGCTTCTGGAGAAGCATTAAAAACTCCGCGTCTCTGCCAAGATCAATTTGGCTCAGTAATTGTACAGAGCTCTCCAATTTAAGGACACTTCTCACATACAAACTCTACTTGGTTCCTCATAAAAGCCCAGTGAGGTCATTCTTACTGTTTATTTGTTTGAACTTTATCCCATCATTTATTTCTTTGTAATGTTTGAGGCAGCCTCACATAATTTCAGGCCGCCACTTTGTGGGAGTAGGTAGAACAGGTGGGGTTATTCAGCAGTGTTATTCCCATTCTCTGGGTGAGGAAATCAGGATTTACAGGGGTTAAGTTACCATTCAGAGTGTCTCAAACCAGAAAATGGCAAGGCCAGGACCTAGTTTCTCCTTGTATGATCATCTAGTACATCTCACCTTTCTGCAGGTGAAACGTCCTTTTTCCCTTAGCAGCATCATCTTTATCCCATCCTGTACCAGGACGTCACTGTGTATGTGTGCATGTGTATGTGTGTACACTCACCTTAAGAATCTCCATTTGTCTCAAGGGGGCTGAAGCTGATTCTCATCAGGGTTTGGTAAAGCATCTCTCTTGGTGTGAGGGTCACTCAGAGATGCAGTCGAGTGATATGAATGTGTCTGGACGCCATTACCTGCACAGGTAGGAAAATTATGTCCAAAAAGGAGTATTTAAGGATGACAGGAAATTTTTATTATATATCAAAGTGTGTATATCTGAAGACATCGTGACAATCTATTGGAATCTCCTGTTGGTAGTCAGGGAGAACTAGCAGGTCCTAAAAACATGACATCAATAAAAATCACTTAAAGAGCTGACATGAGGAACAAAACTCACGTTCCCCTTGAGAATGTCATATTGCAGCTTAAGCCCACACCCTGGGCTGTCCTGGCTTCGTGATGGCGTCTTGCTTTGACAGCCTTTTGTTCTCTCTAGCTGATCTTTTGGCGGCCGGTATCAGCCCATCAGTCAATGTGCTCTCCCTCCTGTAGGAACTGATTTGACTACAGTTCTGTTAGCTCGTATTTTCTCCCTCATTAAAGTGCCTATCTTCAGTTTGCTCGAAGGAGGTTGCCAGCCTGCA
Source organism: Neophocaena asiaeorientalis asiaeorientalis (assembly GCF_003031525.2). Lineage (NCBI taxonomy): Eukaryota > Metazoa > Chordata > Mammalia > Artiodactyla > Phocoenidae > Neophocaena > Neophocaena asiaeorientalis. The sequence goes on along the minus strand of NW_020173964.1, from coordinate 1,717,320 downwards.
ACCACTGTTGTGCTGTGGTGCCCTTTGGCTGGTGATTAATTTCCCCAACTACACAGGGTTCATTGGCCTAGTTAGATTTAGTTTTACTATCAATTTGCAGTACACTAAAATATGTATGGAGGAATGCTCCCCCATTCATCAAAAAGTTATAGCTTTAATTTAGCATTTTTATTTAGGGAGTTTGGTGGCGAGCATTGCTGTGGCTGTGTAGCCAACTTCATTTCATAGGAGCAGTAGAGACACAGTTTAAAGTTCTAGCCTTCAGTGAGCCTTTCCTGTGCTCTCGAAACCTCTATGCTGCTTCTTCATTAGGAGGATGTGAAATGTCACTAGTGCTGTCACAAATGGCAACATTTGTGAGTGAGACCCTAAGTTAAGCCAATGTATAGGTTCAGTTCTGGAGACACTAATGTTAATGTCACTTGTTGTGGTAGTGCCATTTAGCTTTGTTCCAGAAATCTGAACGTGTGACTCTGGATCTGATCTTTTTCATGATTTTGACAGAAGCTGGAGTTTGGGACGCTGATATAAAGGTGAATAGATAGTTATTTCATTTAATATATCTAGACCTCCCTCTGAGATGTTTGAACCTACCATTTTCAAGGCTCATGCGGCTTTTTCACTTGCTTTAAGGGACTTGATTCTAGTTATATAGTATCTCTGAGCCCCAGTTTCTTCATCTACATAATAGAGAAGTCAGGGCTTCCCTGGTGGCGCAGTGGTTGAGAGTAAGCCCGCCGATGCAGGGGACACGGGTTCGTGCCCTGGTCCGGGAAGATCCCACATGCCGCGGAGCGGCTGGGCCCGTGAGCCATGGCCACTGAGCCTGCGCGTCCAGAGCCTGTGCTCCGCCACAACAGTGAGAGGCCCGCGCATCGCAAAAAAAAAAAAAAAAAAAAAAAAAAAAAAGGACAAAGGCCTTTAGGATTCCAACAGCTTGAAGGGCACTAGATTCTCCTCCTGGAAGAATCAAGCTCTTGGTCAAGGCTAGATCCCTGAGAACTATTGGTTTTGAGGCCTTTCCCTTCCCTGTTACCAAATCAGGCTTCTCTTTAGTGCCAGCCTTAACGTGAGCAGTAGGCCTGGAGTGATTTTACGACTGAACCTATTGCTTTTCCTGCAACCTGGAGCCTGCCTGGGCATGTCTGTGTAACTGAAAAAGGCCTTCAGGGTAGGTGAGATAGGAGGCCAGGCTTGGAGGAAGGATAAGGTTTGGGTAGATGGAATAAGGGTGTGGTGTATGGGGAGGGGAGTAGAAACAATCCAGTTAGGAAAAAAATTGGCACTGTATAAACATGGTAGTGAAAACTCCAGTAAGTAGTACAGCAACAAGGGGAGCCTGGGCCTCACTTTTTACTCACGTACCTCCTACTGCTCCAAGAGATTTGAAGCCACCTTCGTGTAGACACACATTGTAGAACCCGTCATTCATCCTACAAACACGTATTGATTGCCGGTAATGACCTCACAACAGAGGCTGGGCTACCAAGATGGAAGATCTATGACCTTCCCTCAGGGAAGACCAACATGCAAACAGTTAACTGTCATATTAAACAGTTAACTGAAAACAGCTAACAGACAAGGGGAGAGAGGATTAATTCTGTCTGATTCGGTTTCAGCGGGAAGCTCCCAGAGGAGGTGCTCTTTGGCTGTAGAAGGATGAAAAGATGTCAGTCAGGAAAAGAAGAAGAGCTTGCAGGGGAGCCCCTCCTGGGCAGAGGGCACAGCAAGGGCAGATGGGGTGGGCTGAGAGCCTGTGTTGTGGTTACAGCACAGGGAGCATGGTTCCTGGTGAGCACAGTGTGGGGAACTGAACGGAAGGGAGAACGTGTTAAGTGCTGAGACAGGAGCGGGAGACTGGACCAAGCTGGGCTTTATTTTTGTGGGCTGTAGGGATTATAGGAGGGTTTTTTTTGTCTTTTAAAAAAGAATAATTTATCGATCGTCATAGATATCCTTTGGCCTAAACTATAAGCCAAATTTTTTCAAAAAATTTTAATTGACTTTATTTTTTTAAAGCAGAACAGTTTTAGGTTCACAGCAAAACTGAGGAGAAAGTACAGAGATTTCCCATACAGCATATACACCCTCCTCCACACAGGCACAGCCTCCCCTGTTACTGACCTCCTCACCAAAGTGGGTGCATTTTTTACGATCGATGAACCCACATTGACACATCATTATCACCTCAGTCCATAATAGTTTACATCACGGTTGATTCTTGGTGTTGTGCATTCTATGGATTTGAACAAATGTGTAGTGACGTGTACCCCTCATTATGGTATCATACAGAGTATTTTCACTGCCCTAAAAATCCTGTGTTCTGCCTCTCTTCACCCCTTCCTCCAGCCTCCAACCCTCGGCAACCACTACTGTCTCCATAGTCTTGTCTTTTCCAGAATGTCATTTAGTTGGAATCATACAGTATGTAGCCTTTTCATATTGGCTCTTTCACGGAGTAATATGCATTTAAGATTATTGCTCTATGTCTCTTCATGACTTGATAGCTCATTTCTTTCTAGCATTGAATGATATCCCATTGCTGTATATACCACAGTTTATCCATTCACCTACTAAAGGACATGTTGATCACTTTCAAGTTGTGATAATTATGAATAAAACTGCTGTAAACATCTATGTGCAGGTTTTTGTGGACACGCAAGTTTTCAACTCCTTTGAATAAATTCCAGGGAGTGCAATTGCTGGGGATTGTATGGTAAGAGTATGTTTAGGTTTGTCTGGATCACTGGTTTTTAAACAGAGACATAATTGATCTTTAGTATAGAAAGAGAATCTGTAAATGTGCATATCAGTTTTTCTTTTCCATGGCTTATTTCTAGCCCTGTGGGTGCAAGTGCTGAGAGAATATCGCTCCTTAGGTGAATGGACACCACATCAAATAAAAATTTCTAAAACTCATATTCTTCCTTCTCCAACGCAGTATTTTGCTTCATGCAAATATGCATGCACATGTATGTATTCTTACACACCTCTCAATTATCTTAAGTGAGTATGAATTTATGTAGACTTACTAGATTCTTCATGGTACTTTATGTGCTAAAAAATATATCTTGATGTTGGTGTATTTAACAGCATGAGAGAAAAAAATACAGTCTTTAGGGGTGGGAGGAAACAAATAAAAATGAAATACACTTTTTAATTGGGTGTATTTTATAAAAAGTTTTTTAAAGTCAAGTGTGTGTATATGTGTGTATAAAGTTTATGTGAGAAAAAGCAGGAGCGCTTTGTTTCAGGAAGATCTTCTTTATCTGGTAGGTTGACATTTTTTAGCCTTCTTAAGTGAATTTATAAATGAAAAAGTAGTCACACTTCTACATTTTATTTGCTGTAACCTTCTTTCATCAGCATACAGCACATAGTGTATGCTGATGGACCACGTGCCCTGTGTTTTTAAAATCAGAACCTTTCAGAAGAGCTGGATGTCTGAGTGGCTGCAATGGTTTAGGACATAAACTGCTAAAAAATAATTTCAATACTTTTAAACAAAATCCATTTCTCTTTGTTATATGTTCCTTATGTAACACAACTGTAGTGAAAGAGGTGGTATTTTTCTTTTTTTCCCTGTCTCCTCATACCCCTGAGAAGTTAATGGTTTAAGGAAAACACTCCAAGCCTAACAGATCATGTCAAATATTTGGTTTGGTAGGATTAATATTTTACTACACAGCGACAGTGGGAGCACTGTCCTAGTTTTAGGGATGATTATGTAAACTAATGAGCCCAATCCATTAGAAACACTTAGGGAAAGGAAAGCTATTTATCATGTGCATTACACTGAGGGCACTTAGAGGACAATGAAGTAGGTATTAAATACCTACAATGGGGTTACATTTAATTAAAGTTGCTCTTTTTGTGATGCTACGCTTAATAATTATGACACTGTGCAAATGTTTAATATTTCTTTATGAAAAAGCTTAATTGGTTTATTATTTTGTGCCTTGCTCTCCACTGGCTTAGAATGGACTTTTCACTTAAGTTTACCATGGTCTCTATTTTCTCTACACAGATAGCTGATTCACTTTGTTATAAAGCAGAAACTAACACACCATTGGAAAGCAATTATACTCCAATAAAGATGTTAAAAAAAAAAAAAGTTAGTTGGCTGGGGGAGTTGTAATTGACTATCTCAGCCACTAGAGGGAGGTGACTCTAGTCTAGTATTTATTCTGGGGAGAGCAGGTGTTTAATTTCTCTGATCCTGTGCCTATTCCTTGACCCTTAACCTGGAAGGACCTATCCTTAGCATTGGGATCACTCCTGCTCCTAGCATAGAGAGCAATCTCTGGGAAGGAAAAGGAAGATAAGGACACTGGTCCAGGACTTGGCATCTGGATATATCTGCCTGAAAATTGGGGTCCATCTACTTCCTTCAACATAGCTCCCAGTAGATGAGCAGCTTTGTTGGGGAAAGTGAATGGTTCCTCCAGAACCATTTCATGCATTAGGTCTGAAATAACAGTAGCATGACTAATATTTCTAGAATATCAGGCACTGTTCTCAACACTCGAAAAATACTAACATAATCCTAGCAACAGTCCTGGGAGGTAAGTACTCGTATTCTCATTTTATAGAATAGAAAACTAAGGCACTCATCCAAGATCACAGAACTAATAAAGATCAATGCTGTAATTACAAACCCAGGCAGTGGCTCCAGAATCCGCGTTCTCATCCCTATGGGAGATCACTTCTCCGTACATACCCAGTTTCCCGAGCACAAAGAGACATTCGTAGAATTATGCCAAGTTTGATGCAAAGGGGAAAGGTGTTTTTGTTCAAAAAACACAAAAAGAAAACTGCAGAATCAAAATTTATACCATATTTTATCCATGAAAACATACATTTTTTCCCACATTTTAACCTGACTCCATGTCTGAAATCAGGTTGTGCTTAGAGCTTTATTAGAGGAATATTTGTCTGTCAACATAACATATCCACTTTATTAATTGTTAAATTTAACATTCATAAAATTGTAATCTTTGCAAACAATTTCTATTTTAGATCTTTGCACTTCATGAGACTTCTCAAGTGTGTGTGATGACTAGTTTAGCTATAAAGCAAAAATGTGAAATACTTAAAACATATCTCACGGGGGGAAAAAAAGATTTAATATGTGATTTGGGTGTATTTTAATACATTTGATAGTATATCAATTGTGACTTCCAAAGGTAAGAGTTCTTAGGACCTTGATGTTTTTTAAATGGCCCTGAATTCTCTTCTTGGATTCTCAGAAGCACCTTTTAACCATGTCTCTCTCCTCCACCCCTATTTATACATTATCTGGTTAAGGCTACTTATTTTCCCTTTAGGAAGCCAGATAAGCTCATCGAGTCTTTAAAAATAGCAACAGTATGGAATATCTGGGGAAAGCTGTTTGTCTTCACAGTGATTTTGCCCAGTCATTGATCAGTTGAGGTTCTCACTGCGTCACTAAAGCATGTGTCAGCCTAGAATTACTCAAGCAAACTGGGCAGGGTCTTTAATATTTGGAAATAGATACACAACAGCAACGCAGGTGTGTGGGTTTGGTTAAAACTCATATTGGCACACAAGCATAGCCCTGTGAAAATGCTGTTTTATATGGTGAAGTGTTATTTGTTTTCCCCCACTGACATGTTGAAACCGGCTCCTTTAAGGAAAGGAATACAGTTTCAGAGGAACTTTTTAAGAGAGTTCCCAAGAGTCTGCAATTAAACACATTCGCACTAAGTAAAAGCATTTTCAACCAAGAAAGAAGGAAATGATTTTCTAGAATAAGTAAAAATATGATCAATATTTTTACTTAAAAGAATTTTTATACTGTTTATCTTAAATATGTTTTAAATGATATTTGTATTCCATGTCTTATTTTCATTAATTTGTTTTTTTAATCTGTAGTCAGTGTCAAAAAAGTCAGGCTGACTCTCTCTCTCTCTTTCTCTCTCACATACACACACACACACACACACACACACACACACACACACACACACACACACACAAGCTGAGAATTTTGCTTTTGTCGCTTTTCTCTAGATCTCTACCTTAGGGCATTTCTCTGCTATCTGGCAAGTCCACACAGGTTTCTCAGGGAGAAGCCCAAGAAGTGAAATTCAGACTTAAGAGTCTGCCAGTTGCTGACAACGCTATAGAAGGTTCATTGTGGCAAGAAATTAAAATAATTTCATAAGAGGAAATTTATGGATCGTCAGTGAATTTCTGTTACTCATGCTCTGCTTATTCTCTTTAACCAAAGAAAGAAGAATAAATTTTTATATGGCCTTGGAAATACTATGAGTTTTGTTTTGAAATCAATAATAAATTTTAATTAGAAGTATCTTCCATTTATGAAGTCAGTTTTCACACCCAAATTTAAAGAGCCATGTGACCACAACTACTCTGTATTCCTTCATCTCTCAGGTGATGATACATTTATGTGGTCATATTTCTCTATGAGATTTTTTTTAAAGTTACTTAACTACTCTTGGAAACTTTGAGATATGAATCTATTCTAGAGTTTCTAGGAATCTGACAGGTAGATTAGATATGATTTCACTGGCAATGGAGATGTTGTTATTGTTTTATTTACTGGGCTATTTGTAGGAAAGTAGCCTAGGTTTTAGTTATTCCCTCTGGAAATGGATGAAAATTAAAAATAAACAAGGTTCAGAATTGTTGCGGTGAAAGCTTCTCAAGACATGATGACTCTGAAACGTAGGACCTTAAATTCCTGTATCATTCGAAGAAGCAGTTATGCCTTAATCTCCTCTGAGGTAGCCAACGGCATAGGAGAAGGACACATTTTTGTGGTACTTAGTATGCATTTATAAAACCTGGCTGTCTGGTTTACATACTCTGGTCTGTTCATCTGTTCATTGTTTCCCACTTGTTCTTTCATTTGCTTCCCTTGGAAGTAGCGCATTGAAAAATTCAATAATTTATGGTGTGGCACTTACTTTTGAGACGTCACAAAGACTTCTTTCCTCCTTCCTTTCCAAAATTGTCCTTGTTTGCCTACTTATGCTAACCAGTGGGCTCAACCCGTTGATCACCTGTTGACAGGTGGGTATTAGATCCACTCAGAACTTCCATGCCTTGACTTATATCAATTTTTTTAAAACACATAGTAAAAAGGCCTTTGTGATTTGTGGGACTGGGCCAGAGCTTTCCATTTATGAAAATTATATGCAGCAGGCTTTGCTCCCCAGAAAGGCTGAAAGTAACAAACAATACCTCATGTTTTATGTACTCTGTGGATACCTGGCAGCCCACTGAATTGCATGTAGTCACCCCTCAGTACCCACAGGGGATTAGTTCTAGGACCCACCATGGGCACCACAATCTGTGGACGCTCATGTCCCTTTTATAAAATGGTGTAGGATGGCGGGCCCTCTGTAGCCATGGATGGGGAAACAGCGGTTACGGAGAGCTGGCTATATCTGATCCCATTTCTGGGACAGAGTCAGTAGATGGATCTATGAGAGCCATGAATTCTGCAGTTATGTTTTTAAAGCTGTGGTACTAGACTCTAATAAAGGATAAATAGAAGGAAAAGGTTATTTTGAAGGGGAGAGAAAGGACTTGATAGTATCAAATGCCACTCCAGATGCCCAGATGTTCAGTTTTAGCCCCTGGCAATTTACAGTTTAGTGTTTGTGAACAACTGAAGGTTATCCCTCCCCGAGCCTCCACCAGAGGTAGCCCAAGCCTTCCTGCTTTTTCTGTGTGTTTTGCATCAGGCGGTGTTATTTTGAAGGTAGTTAGAGTTGTTTCAGGGAAGATGAGTTGGCAGCAAGGCAATTTGATATAATCGTGGAGCAAGTTGCTGAAGACCAGGAAATAACTGTTAAAATTTACAGTGTTCTTTCATATATACTAAAACAACAATAGCAGAAATAAAAGACTGAAATAAATCACTTAGGAGGAACTGTGTTCAGTTTTCTATGATGCCTACAAATCCTTTTCTGTGTGCATACGTGATTTCATATGATTATAATCATACTGTAGTTAAACTTTTTCTCTTGTCTTTTTCAAGTTACAAATAACCATGCTTTTATATAATCTATAATGATCACTTTTGGTGGCTGCATAATTATTTAATAAGTCTTCTACCCTTGATGCTTGCGTGGAAACTAAGAGACGGTAGAATCTATATCAGGGCAAGGTTTTGCGTCTTCACTTCTGGTTTTCTCTGATGAAAAGCAGTGGGGAGATGGCATGATGGCCACCTCTCGTTGGGAAACTCGTCTCCAGATTCTGATTGGTACCCTCATCCACTGAACTCAGACTCCTGCAGTCAGGGGTGGACTCTGCCCCACACCTACTCCTTGTACCTTTCTCTAAAACTTTCACTCCTCTTGAAAATGTAAACCCAGCTATGTGGAGAAAAGGGAACCCTCCTACACTGTTGATGGGAATGTAAATTGGTGCAGCCACTATGCAAAACAGTATGGAGTTTCCTTAAAAAACTAAAAATAGAGTTTCCATATGATCCAGTCATCCCACTCCTGGGCATATACCCAGAAAAAGTGAAAACTCTAATTCGAAAAGATATATGCACTCCAGTGTTCATAGAGGCACTATTTGCAATAGCCAAGACATGGAAACAACTTGAATGTCCATCAGCAGATGAATGGATAACGAAGATGTGACATATATATGTATGTATATACACATAATGGAATATTAACTAGTCATAAAAAAGAATGACATAATGCCATTTGCAGCAACATGGATGGACCTAGAGATTATCATGCTAAGTGAAGTAAGTCAGAGAAAGACAAATATCATATGATATCAATTAAATGTGAAATCTAAAAAAACGATAAATAAAACAGAAATAGACTCACAGACACAGAAAACCAACCTATGGTTACCAAAGGGGAAGGGGAGGGAGGGATAAATTAAGAATCTGGCGTTAACATATACACACTACTATATGTAAACTAGATAAACAGCAAGGACCTACTGCATCACACAGGGAACTATACTCAATATCTTGTGATAACCTATAATGGAAAAGAATCTGAAAAAGTATATATATATATATGTGTGTGTGTGTGTGTATATATATATATATGTATGTAGAACTGAATCACTTTATTGTACACCTGAAACGTTATAAATCAACTATACTTCAATTAAAAAAAATGGAAAATATAAACCCAGCTAAATAGTCGCATCTTCAATATTATCAACTGAAACATTAATCCTTACTTAAACCCTCAGATGGGATTGGTTGACTGTGAAATAAGAGCAGGACTGAGATGTAGCAATGGGCATTTGCCAAAGAGGAATAGAGGTGCTAGAACAGGAGGTGGACAGAGGAGGCTGATTGTCCAGGGTTGCTCAGATCAGCTGTGTTTGTTCACCTTTGCAGCTCCTCTTAAATAGGATGGAAGGTTTTGCTGTGGAAGCTGACATAGCTGAGCCGGGGGCCCCGGGCTGCAAGGAGGTCTTCAGCAGGTTGCACACCTTGAGCGCTACCGCTGTGGTGCTCTCGCTTCTCCTCTGATCACAGCAGTGAGTTGTTTGTGCTGATCATGTCCCCAGTAGGGCTGAGTTTCCAGCCTCAGATAAAGGTCACCCTGCCTGAGTTCCAGTTTTTAGTCACTTTTTTCAAGGAAGACAAAGTAACTTTACTTCAGGCATACTTGTTGTGAAGGAAAAGTCAAAAGCTGATAGTGTTTTTTGATTCATTTCTTAGTGAGTCATTAAAATCTGCCTAAAAATCATAGACTTAAATTCCTATTGTTCTTTTTATTAATCATCATGAAGGCTGTCAATAATGGCAGTGCTTTAAAAGAAAAATCATCCAGTCAGTTGACAAAAGCCAACATGGTTTTGGAAGCATCCCCCTAGGGCTTGTGGGTAGAAACCCACAAGCCTTCTATTAGGGAAATAGAAAAATAATCGGTTTAGTTTTTTTTTTTTAACTAACTTTAGAAAATAATGTATGTGCATCCATGCATTCTGCTGAGTATATACTGTGTACTCTGAGGCATACACAGATGAATAAAAACTGACCTTGTACTTGGAGAGCTTAAAGCCTAGTGGAGAGTTGGACCTATAAACACGTCATCGTGCACAGTAGAATGAATGCTATAAAAGAGGAATGTATATGCATAAAATGCTTTGGCGATCCAGGAGAAAAAACACTCAGGCATGTGAGAGAAAGTTAGGTAGACTGTGCTTGAGAGGTGACCTTTCAGTTCACACTTGAAAGATGAGCAGAAGTTTTCCAGGCAGAGGAGGTAGAAATTCTAGAAACAGGGAACAAACAGGATGTGTACAAAGGCAATGGGGTACAGCAGAGCTGCTGTGTCTGGGGAGCTTCAAGTGATTCAATATTTCTGACAAGTACATATTTTACTCTTATTGGAGCATAAAGCACGAAGGGGCACGTGTCAAAGGATGAGGCAGGAGAGATAAAAAGGGACTGCACTATCAAGTATTCCATTTAAAGAGATTTTGATTTTCCTATGAAAAACCTCTAAAACCTTAATGTAGATAAGAATCCCCTGGGCACTTTGGTAGAATGCACATTCCTGGGCTTCACGTTCTGAAATCCTAAATCAGGGGGTTTGGAGAAGCCTCCCCAAATCTGCATTTCTAACAAGCAATCCAGGTAATTCAAGCATAGTAGGACAGAAACCATCCTTGAAGAAATGTTGCTTGCAGCAGTGGGGAGCTACTGAATCTTGTTTCACAGGAGAGTGAAATGATTATATACATACGATGGAGCTGGGCAGCTCTGGAAGAATAATTTGGAGTGGGGAGCAGGGAGAGAATGGAATTAACCCAGGCAGGAGGTAATGGAGGCCACGACCAGGGTGAGGCCAGTAGGGAGAAAACCGGAAATACCGTTGTTCTTTTATCACTTTATATACAGTAAAAGCTCTCCCAATTTACTTTTCTCCCATTTTCTAATTTTCCAAACTAGTGTATTTTTCTGCCACTTTTGAGTGGGATTTTCTCTTTTCTCTTCAGTTTTCTATTTCTGCCATGTACATGTCATCTGCCCTTGTTCTTCTTTAACCTTGATATATTAGCACTCTTTAGAATTCTGTGTCCTAAGAGCCACTGGTAGGGATAATTCTTGTTTCATGTTGATAGATGTTCATCCATCTCCCATCTATCACTATAATGGATGACATGATTGGCTATTGTTGTAGCTCTTATTACTGGAATAACTTATGTTTGAAAGTTTGTTGATCCCTTTGAAGATTAATATGGTTGTCTTCTATGACATGTATGACAATACATTGGTTCAAAGAATATTTCCATGGTTGGTACCAGAAACTTGGTCACAGCCTTTCAGTCCTCAGAGTCTAGCTAAGTAAAGACAGTAAAATCTGAATTATCTAGCCTCATATAGAGTAATGTTTCTATGTGCTGAGGGGAGGGGATCCCAAATTATAGCTAATATAATTATTGGAAATTAAGAGCATCACTTTTTACTGCACCCATATTTGGCTAATATTAAAACTGAGCTTGCTTTAAAGAGTATATAATTTTTCTGAGCAATGAAAGAAGACAGCTTTCATCTGTGGCTCAGTGGAGGGAAGCAGGTCTGGAATTCAAAACTGCTCACATAAAATGCACAGCCTGAGCAGTCTGCAAGTAATAACATATATATTCAACCGAAAACAAAGCTCAGTATGGATTCATAGCCCAGTCAGCTTTGCAAATACCCATTTGCCCAGTTGCCATAGACAGGTAAGGTTTTGTGTCTGGAAAAGAGATATTTTTCATTTTTATTTATAGAATTCCTGAGAGTAGAGAAGACTTCTTTTTTAAAGCAATCTTAGTATATATTTCTAAGGCTTATAGAGCTTTTACATAGTGCATTAATTTTGTTTGTCAAAAAGCAGCAATCAAATTTTCTCAAATTTTGGGGTTAAGGTGTGTGTCTTAAGTTTGTAAACGCTTCTAAGTATTCGTAAGTTCTCAGGCGCTTGAACTTTCAGGTCCTGATAAGACTGTCAAATGGAAACTAAGGGATTCTTCCTAATTAAAAATAATATAGAGTTATTATTAAAAAGTATAAAGAGGAATAAAATCACCATAATCCCATACTCATAGATGTCCACTAAAAAATGCTTTGTTTACTTCCATCTCTTTTATTCATGTACCTTCATATTTACAACATTGTAAATAATTTACATCATAGAACTCCATTTTTTCCTTTTTTTAAAAAAAAATATTTCAGGAGCATTTACCACTTATTACATATTTTTAAAAAGCATTGTTCTCGTTTCCTATGGCTACTGTAACAAATACCAACAAATGAAGTGGCTTAGAACAACATATATTTATTCTCTAATAATTCTGTAGGGTCTAAAGTCATTTTCACTAGGCTGAAATCATGGTGTCAGCAGGGCTGAGGTCCCTCTAGAAACACTAGGTAGAATCTGTTTCCTTGCCTTTTCCAGTTACTAGAGCTGCATTCCTTGTATTCTTTGACTCTGGATCTTTCCTCCATCTTCAAAACCATCAGCATAGCATCTTGCTTTAGTGTCATATTACATTCTTCTATAATCAAATCTCCTTCTGCCTCCCTCTTATAAGACATTTGTGATTACATTTAGGGCCTACCTGGATAATATAAGATAATCTCCTTGTTGCGATATCCTTAATTTAATCACATCCGCAAAATTCCTATTAAGGTAACGTATTTACAGGTTCAAGGAATGAGAACCTCGTATGTTTGGAATGCATTACTCTTTCTACCACAATGGTCTTTATTGGTTTTATAATATTTCATTTTATGGCTGTTCAATATTTATTAACAGTTGCCCTTGTACCTTTGGGTTTTTCCCAATGTTATACTATTACAAGGAATTCTAAGATTAATTTTCATATGCATAGATTTTTGTGCATTTACTCAATTAGATTTGTGTAATTTCTAGAATGCAGACTTAGTTCAAATATATGTGTGTGTATATTATTTATATGTATATATGCACACATAGACATTTATATGTAAATATCTGTGTATATGTACACATACGTCTATATGCATGTGCATATGTGGTGTGTGTGTTTTCATTCTCCAGATTACTTTCCAGAAAGTTGGTAAAGCGTATTTATCTCCTTGTGCTCTCACCAGCATTGAGTATTACCTTTTTTTAGTCTTTGCCAGTTAAACAGGTAAAAAAATACCCGATTGATGTTTTAATTGCATTTCTGTGATTTATGAAAAGTGAAAATATTATCACTTTTTATGCTTAACATCATATTTATTCTCCTATGAGTTAATATTTCTTTAAAAATTTTGTTGTTCAAATAACGTATGCTAATGCATACATAAGGAATCTAAAAAAAGGGTACTGAGAACGGACTTGAGGACACTGGGGGGGGGAAGAGGAAGCTGGGACGAAGTGATAGAGTGGCATGGACATATATACACTACCAAATGTAAAATAGATAGCTAGTGGGAAGCAGTCGCATAGCACAGGGAGATCAGCTCGGTGCTTTGTGTCCACCTAGAGGGGTGGGATAGGGAGGGTGGGAGGGAGACGCAAGAAGGAGGGGATATGGGGATGTATGTATACATATAGCTGGTTCACTTTGTTGTACAGCAGAAACTAACACAACATAATAAAGCAATTATACTCCAATAAAGATGTAAAAAAATAAAAAAAGTTTAAACACACCTAAATTGAAACAAAATGAAAGGTTAACATTCAGAAAAAAAATTTTGTTGTTATAAAAATGATATAAATTAATAAATCCAATGATTGAAGCTTGCTTGAGAAATCCTTGGCTAAAAAATTTTGTGTCTTCGCTGACACATTATCCTCTGATTTGTGGAATAATTTGAGTCAACTTTAAGAATGGAATAAAATTCTGATCTCTACAGAAGCACATGGTTTCTACCTCTGTCTGTATATGTTCCCTACATGGTACTTCAGTGGAAATTTTTACCTCTTATTTTAATGGGATAATTTTCAATAACTGTAGATGCCTGACCTGGAAAAATATTCAAGAAAAGAAGAACTGATAAATTAACCTTAATCTTATATTACAGAAAGGTCTTAGTGTCAGCTACTAAAGGGCTAAATATAACCACACTGACCCACTTAATTGACATTTCTTATAATTGCACTGTAATTCATGCTCAGGAGCTGGATGAGAAATGATGTACCTTAGACCAAGCTTCTGGATCAAGAAACACCATGTCCTTGAAGTTAATTCCAGATTGAGAGTCTAATGTAATGATTAGTGTCTGAGGTTCACTGTTACTCAAAAAGCATTTTGGATTTCATACAAAGTAGTTAGACACATATTTACATGTGTCTACGGATACACAGCTACATGTGCGTGGTCTCTTTTCTGAGATTTTGAAATCTGAGTCAGTAGACCTAACAGGTACAGTGTATATGAATAATGGTATGGGCTCATGAAGTTCCAAGAGGAATAGACAGAAAGGGCTTTTTAAAACAGGTAAGGGGTCTGTCTTAAAAATACTTGCTTTCAAGTATCTTTCTAACCCTGAGCAAATTCTTCCTCCCTTTATCCCTTGTCTTAACATTCATCCTAATGGTGTATTGAGGATTAAAAGATGGAGATACAGCCCCTGCCCTCACGGAGCTCTTACTCTAAGGGGGAGTGATCTGCAAACATACAGATTCTGATATGGTAGGGGAACACTTTTCATGCAGGAGCTCTCAGGTGCAGAGCTCAATAGAGGGATACCTAACCCAGTAGGGGTAAGGAGGCTCATAGGAAGGCTGTCTACAGTAAGTGGCAAGGAAGTTTGGTCTTAAAGCAGTCTAGAAGTTAGCCTTCCTATTTGTCAGCTGTTGGCGTTGGTCTCGAAGTATTGCTCTCTGCTCCATAATTGGATTGCTTAGCTCTGTTAGAGGCCAGTGCTCTGCTTGGTTTATTGATGGATCTTGCAGACGGCTGATTTTGAACGGAGAGACACACTCTTCTCTGTTTCTCTCCCAGTAGTCTCCTTCCTGCGGGATGACCCCCTCCAGCCCTGTAAGTATGACACATTTTCTAGCAGCCTAACTCCTCTCCCAGGGGCGATTAGGCTATGGGGCTTCTCCCAGGACCCTGCTTGAGAGTCAATGATGGGGTAGATAGAGTGCTAGGGTAATATGCTTACAATCAGTGATTCTGAAACCCTCCCTGGTCCTGTGAGCTGGGCTGCTACCATGCATATTCTTTTTTTTAAATTAATTTTTATTGGAGTACAGTTGATTTACAATGTTGTGTTAGTTTCTGCTGTACAGCAAAGTGAATCAGTTATACATATATCCACTCTTTTTTAGATTCTATTCCCATACAGGTCATTACAGAGTATTGAGTAGAGTTCCCTGTGCTATACAGTTATCTGTTTTATATATAGCAGTGTGTATATGTCAGTCCCAATCTCTCAGTTTATCCCTCCCTCCCTTTTCCCCCTTGGTAACCATAAGTTTATTTTCTACATCTGGGACTCTATTTCTGTTTTGTAAATAGGTTCATTTGTACCATTTTTTTAGATTCCACATATAGCGATAATCATATATTTGTCTTTCTCTGTTTGACTTCACTCAGTATGACAATCTCTAGGTGCACCCATTTCGCTGCAAATGGCACCATCATATGTTCTAATCTACTTATCTTTTGTACAAATCAAGGAGTCGCTAATTTGGGAGAAAAGTGCTTCATTTCCCATGTCTCTCTGTTCTCTCCTCTTGAATTTTGTGTAGTTATTGGTTATTTGCTACATTTTCTGAGCCTCTGATTCTCCTGGGATCCAGGGAACACCTGAGGAAAATATCACATTCTCTTCCCATTCTGGCTCGTATTTAGTCTGTCCTTTCCCCTCTCGGACCTTGTCCTTCAACCTGCCCTTGTGGATTATGTACTTCTCTACTTAACCTATCAGGAAAGAGAAATCAGTTTTATTTGGTTTCCTTTGTTTTATCTATTCCCTTTAGAAATCTGAATCTCTCTTGCCCTATGATATTGTTTAAAAATGTTTTTTTAATATGCCCAGCACGATGTAACCCTACTTATTATCCATCTCTTAGCTTTTCAGCATTCAGATCTATCCCTACGAGTTAATTTTCATTGATCTTTTTTTATCTTCCTTCACATTTTAGCAATGTAAGCAAAAAAACTTGCTTAGTAATTCTAGAAGATCTTTCTTACAACCCGTTCCCATTGATGCAACTTTCTTTACATTTCTAGCCCAGCTTTTAAGCTTTATTTCTTAAGGTATACAGCGATTACAAGCATTGCTCATTCAGGATGGGCAATGTGCTCTTCACACTCCTATACGCAAAACTCTCAAGACAGCATTTAGAAGATGACCGAGGTACACTTGTAGGTATGGACAGCCTTGGGGATGTAGTCACTTCTGGGTACTCTGATGACAAGAGTGGACAGAGATCAAAGTAAATTTATAGCAGAATCCCCAGACCAGGCCATGATCAGAATACATTTTGAAACTCAGTATTAACTCCACTTGCCCTCGTATCTTTTCATTGGACACGGTCTCATGGCAAGCGTGTCAGTGCAGGGAGCTGACAGCTTCCCAGGCCTCATGCTTACACTAGAAGACTTAATCTCCTATAGTGTCTAAGTTCAAGGCGAGGCTCCAGGGATATTAACCTTAATGCTGTTCTGTGTAGGGTGAAGGAAACCCTACTGAATAAGCATGGGTCAGCGGATGGAACATAGACAGGAGAATTCAAGTCAGTGAAAAGAACCTGGAATCTTGTATATGTAGGAGAGGGGTTAACAGTGAAGGATTTGACCCTTCATTAAATACTTACCTCATCTTAAGCTGGCATTTCAGGAGCTTGACAAGCTTATTTTTCAATCTCATTCACCTTTCTCATAAAAACAATGACTGATAATATCAACCTGATTAAATGAATGAGCATTCTGGATCACAAAACTTGTCCAGTGCTGTATAGGCTTAGTTGTGCAATAAGTAGAAAATCTGACTGGATATTTGTATAATGACCGAGATCGGCTGTAGTCTTAAGAATTTCCAATAATCTCAGTTCCTTCGTAGTTCCGTAGCCAGAGTTTTACTGCATTTGCAACTAAAATATGCTTTAGTTTCTGCTCATATAATTATTTTGTCTGTAGAAAAATGTCAGCAGTTCTGACAATTTTAATTCTTGTATTTGCTGACTGCATTACCTTCTGAATCATAAGTTCCCAAATCAAGTCAAACAGGTTAGAAGACAAGTTACACTTCAGTGTCACACCTACTCTTGCTCTTAAAGAAGTGTGGGAATATATCAGCCACTTTCACTATATTAACTAATTCATTTCCGGTTCTTCACTCACTTTACCAATTTTTATTTTTCATTTTGGATACAACCCCAATTCTTGAAGCCTTTGAAGTGCAAAAAACATTAAAGGAAACATTAAATGTTTAAAGTAAACATTAAAGTAGTTTAAAATACTCAGGTCTTTACCCAGCACCTTGAGAATCTGCATGGTGGATTCCCCAAAATGTACAGGGTGGAGAGAGTTATGACATCTGCTGCCCACAGACCAAAATATGTATTATTCAGTCAAGAGAAGAAATTAATGTTTTATTGATTTATCCATTTTATTGCTATCATTTTTATGGGTGTTGCCCACATATGTAGGCTTTTCTGGAAGGACCATGGAGGATATGAGAGTTGGTGGTGCAGAGTTGCCCCAGAGTTCAATCATCTAGAACTTGACTCTCACCCACTGTATCACTACAGTTTACCTCTCCTCAAACACCCACACAGGAAGTCCTTCCTTGTTGTTTCAGCCTTTTTCATCTTTGCATTTGAAGGTCCTTCCACATGGTAGTTATTTCAGTATTCAAGGACAGCTGTTGCTTGTTCCCTAAATCTTTTCTTTTCCACATTCACCAGAGTTCCTTCAACCCACCGTTCATATAGCACACTTTCAAGTCCCCTTTCACCAGCTTCATTGTTCTGCTCTGAGCAGCCTCTGATATGTAATTATCTGGATACCTAAAGAGTGAGCACAAAAAGTTTTCCCTGGGCTTATCTTTGGGGATGGGGTAGGGGGTAGGATTCAAAGAGAGTTGCCCCTGGATTTGGTTGTGACATTTCCTAAAGCCATGTTAAGACCTGAAGAATGTTAGCCTAACACTTCTGTTTCCAGTTACAGAACATAGATAAAAATGAATCAATAAGAGAAAGTCTTTAGAGTTTAAAAATATCCTCCTGGGATTCTTAAAAATTCAGGATTCCTTGAGAAACTCAATTGACCTGCTAAAACGGATAAATTTCAGGGCATCTTGAAAGAAAGAATAGATACCTGAGCATCTGAAGTATCTCCATTCAAAAAACATGTCTTGAATGCTTACATAAATCAGGAACTGTCAGCTTGTAGAAGTACAGAGATCAATAAAACATGACTTTAGCCTTGAGGAAGCTCATAGACTAACAGGAAAGGCAGCAGTAAACAGTCAATTGTAATACAGTGTGACCAGCACCCCTGTAGAGGCATCTTCAGAGTGCCATGAAAGTAGAGAGTATGATGTAGGATGCCCTCTGCTCCAGTCTTGCATCTCTCTGCATGGTATTCTTTTAGCTTCTGCATATTGCCAACATTTATGTGCGTTGTGCTCTAGACACTGCATGAAGGGCTTTATGTATGTCATCTCATTTATGTGTGTGAACCTCTTAGAGGTTGGTCCTATCATGGACCCCATAAAAACAGGGAAAATGGGCAGACATTAAGTGACTTGCTTAAGGTCACAGTAAGTGTTGGATGCAGAATTCAAACCCAAGATTCTTGCTCTTAAGCAATGCTCTATACTACCTATCTCAGAGAAAGCCTTTATCTAGAGTGGTGGTTCTCAGCCAGGAGCAATTTTGCACCCCCAAGGAACATTTGGCAATGTCTTGTAGACATCATTGACGATCACAACTGGCATCTCTTGGGGAGTGATCATGGAGGCTGCTAAACATCCTGCAATGCACAAGACAGTCCTCCAAACAAAAAATTATCCAGCCTAAAATGTCAACAGTGCAGAGGTTGGGAAGCTCTGCTCCTGGAGTATGGTACTATCTTTGTGTCAGCCTTTAAAAAATACATTTTTGGATATTTAAAAGCATTTTTTTAAGAGAAGACATGGCTTAGTATGGGGCAAAAAATATTGGACCAAGTCCCTAAGTATCTGGTGAAGTGTATTTTGCCATGTAAAATTGAGAAAATATTGTCTTCTTTGTCTACCTTTGTAGATTTCAAGGATCTGAGGAGGCCCATCAGAAATTCTTAGAGTGCTTGGGGAGAAAATATTTCTGGGGGTCCCCAGGATTAAAGAGCATCTCAAAGTAGACTCCTGTTCTTTGTTTAGCCCCATCCC
The DNA here is from genome assembly GCF_003031525.2 of Neophocaena asiaeorientalis asiaeorientalis. NCBI lineage: Eukaryota > Metazoa > Chordata > Mammalia > Artiodactyla > Phocoenidae > Neophocaena > Neophocaena asiaeorientalis. Next base: position 1,697,987 of record NW_020173964.1, on the reverse strand, counting down.
TTGTCAGCTGACCCCCCCATTCCCTTTTTCCTCACCCTTATCTTTCTATAAGCAAGTTTGTTCCCAGTATTTACTGATTGAATTAAACCATTTTTAAAACGTTATTTTTGATTAAACAGTTTTTTAAAATTTATTATCTCTTGACATATTACACCAGATTAAAGTAGCTAATTTAAATTCTAGTGTTTTCTTTATATACTTAATCATAAGCATTGGTGGGTTTGGGGAGTTATTGGAATCCTGTGGTTTTCTTCAAAATGAATAACTGTAACATTGGTTCAACCTCCCTTTCATTCCTTCCTTTCAAAGTCTTAACACTCATGGCAGGAAAATGATTCTAGCATTGGTTAACTAAGTGCCAGGTCGTATCTTCACAGGTAGTGGTTGACCAGTCCCTAGATAGGGTGAAGCCAGACACGTGTGCGCTGTAGCAATTCATCAAATGGATGTAAACTCAAAAATAAAGTTTACTGAGGTTTTAGGTGAGTGTGGCATTCCCTCGGCGTGCTTTTCCTACACGACAAACAGCGTCCCTCGGCAGAGCCATTACTGACTTTCTTGGAGTGTTTTCCTGGTGATCCAGTCTTCAGTGAATCACGCATCAGCCTCCAGGTGTGCGCTGTGCACTCTCCACCGGGTTCCGGATCGCGCTGGGTTTAATTTCTTTGGAGGGACCGATCCACCAGGGGCTCCGCGCTGGGGGCGCGGCGGCGGGAGATGCTAGGGTGTCCCAGTCCTCCTGGGCTCACGCACCGGTCCCGTCTGCTCCCTTTCCCATGAGGCCCCGCTCCTATGGGGAGTGTCTGCGGTGGGGACCGGTCCCGCCGCCCGGCCCCTTCCCGCTGAGGCTGCACAAAGGTGTCCGGCTGGAGTCCGCCAACAGGCCAGCTTTCTATAAGTGCTTTTAAGTTTCCGTTTTTCGAGGAGGGGCGAAGAAGAGGAGCTTTTTCCATTTACATTCCTTTCCTTGTATGTAGATACCGAGAGGAAACTCAGCACTGGGCATGTTCGGATGTTGAATGGTTTTGCTGATAAGCACCAGCCTCCCGGAACCAAAGACTTAAACTAGTCCTCTCCCCTGCCCATCCCCACCCCCCCGCAGGAGCTGCAAATGGTATCTGCCAAACAGATGACAAAGTACCTTGGACTGAATCACACACAGACAACATTTTGAGCCGAACGCACGGCCCAACTCTTGTAATTACTGTTTTATAGCTGGCCAAGGCTGACCAGGAGAGGGCAAACCCAGGAGGAAACAAGTTTCCTGAACCTTGGAGAAATAGCTGTGTGTTGATTAAAGGCTAGAACGGGTACTTCTCACTCACGCTCCAAGTTGTTCTTGAGATCACAGTTCGCAGCACGTTTCCTCTGGAGGCAGTGAGTAGATAATTGGGATCTTTTTTGTCTTTTTTTTTTCCCCCTCCTCCCTCCGTTTTGGTCTTATGGCCTTGAACCTACAGTGAATTGAAGCGAGAAAGAAATGGATATGTCTGACCCAAATTTTTGGACTGTGCTCTCAAACTTTACTATGCCTCATTTGAGGAGTGGGAACAGGCTTCGGCGAACACAAAGGTAAAAAACTTGGGGGTCCTTTTAGCCTGGAGAGGGAATGAATGCTTTGGCTTAGGAGGCTGCCCGGCTTCCTGGGCCCCCTTAGCAACTGGGGTTTTGTTGATTGGGTTACAGTTTGAAAAGTTTATACTCTGCTGGGGGGCCCTGGTTCAGGTGTTGCCTCCTCTGTGGTTTTCCTGGGTCAGGCTGATGAATGTGCTTTTCGGAGTTCTTCAGAAATGTGGAGAATCAGACCTCGAGTTGTGAGTGGTGGGGAGAGAAGGGAAGGGGGAGGAAATACTTTTTCCCTCTCTTTGATCTGATCATTTATCCGTTTCATTCACTCAGGCGGTGGAGCTTCTGTTACTCTGTGTAGAGCCTTTCAGATGCTTCCCTCTATGAAATATTTAACCTTTATACGATGCAAATGTACGATTCAAAGATAGCTCAAGCTTGTCTGTTTCATATTGTCTGCTTAAAGAGAAACGTCTGCATAACTTTGCATTTTTACAAATTGATTTGCTGACATTTATTTCTAAAAGTAGACTGGCCTTTTCATTTTGTAACACGTATTTGTTAGAACAGGTGAAAAGAAGAAAGATTTTAAAATCAAGGTGAAGCTCATGCCACAAGTGAAAGACAGTTGAGAGTTAGTTGCTGACACTTGGGTGAGAGAAAATGATTTTAAAGCAGGTGTTTCTTCTCGCTCCACATTTGTGTCCAGCACAGACAGGTGGCATGATTTTGGTTTTAGAGGGGCACACCCTTTGAGTTGTGTAAATATAGATTCTTTGTTTTTCTTCAAAACTTGCCTTGAACATACACGTGAACATGCACGAGGGCAAGGGTGCAGTCAGATAAACAGGGTGCTCGGCTATCAGATTGGTAGATTCATCTCTATGCTCCAGTGTTTAAAGAACACAGGAAGATGGTTCATTCTGTTTGTTTATACCAGTAACTTTTTGTAGCATAAGTGCAAATACATAATACTTTGGAAAACTTAGTAGTTTTTGCATTTCTCATGGTATTTCTTAATTTTCAGAAGCGTCCTGGAATACCCTGACACATGCTGTTTATACATACACAAAAAAAGTGTGTATGTGTTTGTGTGTATGTGTCTCAGAGAGAGAGAGAGAGAGAGAGAGAGAGAGAGAGCATGATTGCGTTGATTTTTAACTTATACTTACCTTTTAATGCAACTTGAACAATATTAGTCCCACTAAACCATATGATTCTAAAGTTGTGCCTTTTAAATAAGGTGGCTGTGCTTTTCTGCTGTGATGTTCAGAGACACTCTTTTGGTATTGGTCATTTTTTAACAGGCTATGTCATCCGTGCACCAAACCCCCCAAACAACGAATCAGTTGAAGAGATACTTACTGTTCCTGAACCAGGCCCCTACTCCTCATGACAGTAAATCCTATGACTTCTTTGTCAGGAGCCCTTAAATATGTCTAAGTAATGTAGCCCTGGCGGTGATGCGGCTGCTGCTCTCACCTAGAACCACTTCTTGGGGAGATAAGTCTGCTCTGGCATCACACCTGTGTGTCAGAAACTGAAAAGCATCTGGAATCTTTCTGCCCCGCACCTACCTGTTTGATAGTATTATTGAGTCAAATGCATAAAAAATTCTCAGGCTGGTCTGACCATGGCCTTTGGGCAGTATCTGTCCAGCCCAGAGCACTCCATTTTAGACAGCTCACACTGGCAGAGAGCCTAGGTTCTGAAGGAACTTGGATTCCTCCCAACCAAATGAGGGTGTGGGAGGGCTGTGTCCATTCCCCAAGTCATGGGCCCGTATCTTCAGTTTAGTGATACAGAGAGGGAGGTGGAATTTCTTCCCTCCCGTCTCAGAGTAGAGGTTGTCACAGCCTGTTTGTTATTTGGGATTTCCTAGATTCATGGAGTTTGGAAATATATATTCTGAAGATCATCTCTAGATACATCTACTTACAGGTCTCACAGGGCTGGAACTGCTTTCTATGTATTAGGTAGATTCAGGAAGGTGACGGGCAGGTGTCCCTCTCTCCGGGTCAGTGAACGTGGCCATTGCTTTCTCTTATTATACAGTGATCAGTTCTGGCTCTGCGTCCTTTCGTAAGGACATGAAGTGTATGCCTATAGTATGACTCTTCCCCTTCTGTGACCTCCCTTAACTGCTCTACATCCTTTTCCTCCTCTAAGTGCCACATTAACCCCGTTTCTTACAGCACCGATCAGTTTCCCTCAATCTGCCCTTTTAAAAGGACCTCTCCTTTCCCAAGTAGCCCGATGCTTTTGCCAGCCTCACTGAGGGTGTGCCCACTGTCCAGGTGAGGGTGCCTTGCCCTCATCCTCAGCTGGACATGCCTGGGCCCTTGGAACAGCTCTCCTGCCCAAGCCTGGCTGCTTCTCTGCACATTTGCTGACTTTGTTCGACAGATCATTCATTTTGCATATTTTATCCCAGCTACTTGTTCTGATTACATTGTAATCCAGAGGACTTCATCATAACCTTTTCTTTATATCAGCTTCTTGCGTCTATCAGAGAGTAAAATCCAGCTTTGAGCCTGTGAATGAGCATCTTGGAACTCCTAGGGATAGGATGTTTGGTACCACTTAGACAGAAGAGAGCCTGAATGGTTCCAGACTCTTCCCTTAAATCTATATCATGGTAGAACTTGTCAACACAGAGGGCTGTGGGTTTTTGCTGCATCGCATCTGCCTTGCCAGTTTAGCATGGCTCTGGTGTTTTGGTTTGCCCTCTCATGGGAACACTTTTAAGGTTTCTCTTCCAACTCAAAGCCCTGCATGGGCCCATAACTCCCTGAGTTCTTGGGGAAAGGCACCTACAGACTGACTCTCAGGCCTGATGCACCGAAAGCCTGGCTCACTTGTGCTGCGTCCCAACGATGATAATGTTGTTCCCTTCATTCCTTTTTGCCTGGACTGCGGCAGACACTGGGTTGTCTGGATGCACACTGACTTTGTCCGATGTTTTGCTGTAAAGCTCGCATTTCCATTGGTAATGGTTCCTTTTTTATGATGGGCTTTGCCTACCTCTCCCCCTCCTTCATTTCCTCAAGGTAGTCTCAATACAGCCATTCACCTGCTGCTTTGAGGGACAAAAATCTAGGCTGAATAAACAGGGTATTTAAACGAAAATGTGTTGTTTTAAACTGAAGTCAGAATTGCATGTTTTAGAGGCTGTGAGTTTCATAGACCTGCGGATTCTCCATTCACTTCAGGATCCCCTTGCAAGGTAGGATGGGAATTAGTTTGCCTGCTTTTTGTTACTGTTTGTTTGTAACATCTTTTCCTTTCCCGTTGGATTAAAAATTTCGAGGCAGAAGGGATCAAACTTCTCTTTGACTTATATCTCCTCTGTGTCTCACTGTCAAGAAAGGACTACCATTGATTTATAAATGTCGCTACTTAGTTTTGAAGTGCGCTTTTAGTTTTGTTGAAGTCTAGAGACTCTAGAAGATGCTTGATTTTTAACCTCAGTGGTCAGAAATCTGTCATGTTTTCTTTGGGCTTAAGTGATAATGTCCAAACCTCAGTGACACCTAAGTCACTACAATCCTACCCAGGCCATTGGGTAGTTGGTGACTCAGTTCATCACTTTGAGAGAGGTTCCAAATGTATTTTTCTGAGAACCTTGGGGTAAAAGGTTATTTTGGTTTTGCTTTGTTTTTTGCTAAATTCACATTACTCAGCAGTTACAATGAACAGCAGGTACATTCAGGGATCTTTAACTGCTGTAGTTGTCAGAAGGCATTGAATTTTTATGCACGCTGCGTCTTCTCTTCAGAAACATCTGTAGTGTTTGGTGAGTTTTTCTTTTGTTTTGAGCATGAATATATGTCTTTAAAAAGCATGGAATGTGCTTCTCTCCTGCCCTGGCATGTTAGATATTGGTTAACCCGTACTTACCCCTTTTACAGAAAGCCCAGTTAAATCCACGTTTATTGAGCATCTATTGTTTGCCTGGGCACTGTTACCCAAAGCTGAAAGCCATAGGCATGCCTTCAGTGAAGACCTGCAGATGAATCGTTGCAAACCAGGGCAATCAAGAAGTATTTACCAGGTACAAAGGAGCCAGGAGATGCACCAGATAGAAAACCTTGGGGAGGTTTTGAAGGGTACATTGGTATTTATCAGACAGGAAGACAAGGACTTCCCAGGAAGCGAAAGAAATGGTGTGTACGAAGGCATGGAGGCCTTGGCAACAGCAGAGTTCAAGGGATTATACATAGCTCAGTATTGCTGGAGCATAAAGAACCAGAAGCATAACTCGGTACTGCTGAAGCATAAAGTTTAAAGCGGCTACATAATAGAGCACAATGGTTAAGAGGGTTGATCTGAAGCCAGTTTACCTGAGTTCGAATCTTAACTCTGTGATATTGTATACTGAGTAAGTTACCTTCTTTGGACTTCAGTTGCTCTGTCTATAAAGTAGGGACAAGTAAATTACTTGTCTCATAGGATTGGCATAAAGATTAAAATATGTTCATATGTATAAAATGCTTAATGCAATGACTCACATCGAAAAGCCTTAATAAACTCCAACTATTAATATGGTTACTGTCATTACAACAAGGGGATGAGTAGTGGGTAATGACTGAGGAGGAGCGTTGAGACATGTGGTATTTGTGGGAGCTTGGCCTCTTTATCCAGTGGGAGAGAGACATGTCTAGCAGCACTTGGGGAGTTTAGGTCTGAGAAGAGAGGGTGGGACCTCGAAACCAATGAATAAGTTATTGTGGTAGCCTTTCTAAAGCGTTTTGCAGGCCTGAGCAAAGAATGTGGTGAGATTACGCCTTGAGAGATATTAAGGATATAAAATTGGGAGAAGGTGATGAGCTATTGGCTCTGAGGGATGAAGAAAGATACCACAATGGCCCTGGGGGTTTTTACTTGGGAAACCAGGGAAATGGAGAATCACCTGTACATATAAGACACAAGTACTTGTACTCGCCCCTTGTGTCCCCCGAGGCTCCTTCATCCACATTTATTGAGCACCTGTTGTGTGCTGAGTACCGTGGAGCTTCCATTTCTTCATTCAGCTGGTACAGCACCAGTGTCCTGTGCTGGGCCAGGGATGTAGAGGTAAACCAGACAGAATGCTTGGGCCTTGCAAATAAACCAACATCTAAATAAGTCAAGTGGTGGTCACTGTGTTCTGAAGGCTGTAAGCAAGAGCTGAGAAGAGAGAGTGACTGTGCGGGGACTACTTTAGGTCGTGTGGTCGGGGAAGGTCTTTGAAGAGGTAATATTCAAGAGATCTAAAGGATGAGAAAGAGCCGTCGGTGGGAAGACTTTGGGAGCAGGCATCTGGGAACAGCCAAGGCTCTGCGGCAAGAAAGAGCCAGCCTCAAGACAGGCAGTTGGATGGTAGGTCCAGGGCACTCGAGGAGGCTGGACCAGAGATAAGAGGCTTGGGAGTCCTCATTAGGACCATGAGAAAATGTTAGATTAATCTGTGGGAGAGCTAAAGATGCCCCATTTAAGGAGTGGGCAGAGATGCAGATAGGAACCGGAAGGGAGACGTGGAGGAGAGTCCCGTAAGAGGGAAGGAAGCTGGCAGAGTGTTCTCACAGAGATCCCGACAGAATGATCCACTGCCGCTCCACGGAGATGAACCGTGGTGTGCGTTGTGTCTGACGACTGGGGAGTCCTGGTGACTTCCGCGTGAACCCCGGCAGCAGCAGAGGGGTGGGCTCAGGGCGGCGGGAGGAGCCAGGAAAGCAGGAGTGAAGCAAGCGAGGCATTGGAGACCATGGGTGGC